>NC_069507.1:2630462-2640462 GCF_027579735.1 Bombina bombina | reverse complement strand
TATATATGTATATACATATCCCTGTGTATTCCCAGTACATATCCCTGTGTATTCCCAGTACATATATATGTATATACATATACCTGTGTATTCCCAGTACATATATATGTATATACAAATACCTGTGTATTCCCAGTACATATATATGTATATACAAATACCTGTGTATTCCCAGTACATATATATGTATATACAAATACCTGTGTATTCCCAGTACATATATATGTATATACAAATACCTGTGTATTCCCAGTACATATATATGTATATACAAATACCTGTGTATTCCCAGTACATATATATGTATATACATATACCTGTGTATTCCCAGTACATATATATGTATATACATATACCTGTGTATTCCCAGTACATATATATGTATATACATATACCTGTGTATTCCCAGTACATATATATGTATATACAAATACCTGTGTATTCCCAGTACATATATATGTATATACAAATACCTGTGTATTCCCAGTACATATATATGTATATACAAATACCTGTGTATTCCCAGTACATATATATGTATATGCATATACCTGTGTATTCCCAGTACATATATATGTATATACAAATACCTGTGTATTCCCAGTACATATATATGTATATACAAATACCTTTGTATTCCCAGTACATATATATGTATATACCTATTCCTGTGTATTCCCAGTACATATATATGTATATACAAATACCTGTGTATTCCCAGTACATATATATGTATATACATATACCTGTGTATTCCCAGTACATATATATGTATATACAAATACCTGTGTATTCCCAGTACATATATATGTATATACAAATACCTGTGTATTCCCAGTACATATCCCTGTGTATTCCCAGTACATATATATGTATATACATATACCTGTGTATTCCCAGTACATATCCCTGTGTATTCCCAGTACATATATATGTATATACATATCCCTGTGTATTCCCAGTACATATCCCTGTGTATTCCCAGTACATATATATGTATATACATATACCTGTGTATTCCCAGTACATATATATGTATATACAAATACCTGTGTATTCCCAGTACATATATATGTATATACAAATACCTGTGTATTCCCAGTACATATATATGTATATACAAATACCTGTGTATTCCCAGTACATATATATGTATATACAAATACCTGTGTATTCCCAGTACATATATATGTATATACATATACCTGTGTATTCCCAGTACATATATATGTATATACAAATACCTGTGTATTCCCAGTACATATATATGTATATACATATACCTGTGTATTCCCAGTACATATATATGTATATACATATACCTGTGTATTCCCAGTACATATATATGTATATACAAATACCTGTGTATTCCCAGTACATATATATGTATATACAAATACCTGTGTATTCCCAGTACATATATATGTATATACAAATACCTGTGTATTCCCAGTACATATATATGTATATGCATATACCTGTGTATTCCCAGTACATATATATGTATATACAAATACCTGTGTATTCCCAGTACATATATATGTATATACAAATACCTGTGTATTCCCAGTACATATATATGTATATACAAATACCTGTGTATTCCCAGTACATATATATGTATATACAAATACCTGTGTATTCCCAGTACATATATATGTATATACATATCCCTGTGTATTCCCAGTACATATATATGTATATACAAATACCTGTGTATTCCCAGTACATATATATGTATATACAAATACCTGTGTATTCCCAGTACATATATATGTATATACAAATACCTGTGTATTCCCAGTACATATATATGTATATACATATACCTGTGTATTCCCAGTACATATATATGTATATACATATACCTGTGTATTCCCAGTACATATATATGTATATACAAATACCTGTGTATTCCCAGTACATATATATGTATATACATATACCTGTGTATTCCCAGTACATATATATGTATATACATATCCCTGTGTATTCCCAGTACATATATATGTATATACAAATACCTGTGTATTCCCAGTACATATATATGTATATACAAATACCTGTGTATTCCCAGTACATATATATGTATATACAAATACCTGTGTATTCCAGTACATATATATGTATATACATATCCCTGTGTATTCCCAGTACATATATATGTATATACAAATACCTGTGTATTCCCAGTACATATATATGTATATACAAATACCTGTGTATTCCCAGTACATATATATGTATATACAAATACCTGTGTATTCCCAGTACATATATATGTATATACATTTACCTGTGTATTCCCAGTACATATATATGTATATACATTTACCTGTGTATTCCCAGTACATATATATGTATATACAAATACCTGTGTATTCCCAGTACATATATATGTATATACATATCCCTGTGTATTCCCAGTACATATATATGTATATACAAATACCTTTGTATTCCCAGTACATATATATTTATATACAAATACCTGTGTATTCCCAGTACATATATATGTATATACAAATACCTGTGTATTCCCAGTACATATATATGTATATACATATACCTGTGTATTCCCAGTACATATATATGTATATAAATATACCTGTGTATTCCCAGTACATATCTATGTATATACATATACCTGTGTATTCCCAGTACATATATATGTATATACATTTACCTGTGTATTCCCAGTACATATATATGTATATACAAATACCTTTGTATTCCCAGTACATATATATGTATATACATATACCTGTGTATTCCCAGTACATATATATGTATATACAAATACCTGTGTATTCCCAGTACATATATATGTATATACCTATTCCTGTGTATTCCCAGTACATATATATGTATATACAAATACCTGTGTATTCCCAGTACATATATATGTATATACATATACCTGTGTATTCCCAGTACATATATATGTATATACATATACCTGTGTATTCCCAGTACATATATATGTATATACATATACCTGTGTATTCCCAGTACATATATATGTATATACATTTACCTGTGTATTCCCAGTACATATATATACAAATACCTGTGTATTCCCAGTACATATATATGTATATACAAATACCTGTGTATTCCCAGTACATATATATGTATATACATTTACCTGTGTATTCCCAGTACATTTATATGTATATACATTTACCTGTGTATTCCCAGTACATATATATGTATATACAAATACCTGTGTATTCCCAGTACTTATATATGTATATACAAATACCTGTGTATTCCCAGTACATATATATGTATATACAAATACCTATGTATTCCCAGTACATATATATGTATATACAAATACCTGTGTATTCCCAGTACATATATATGTATATACATATACCTGTATATTTAAGTTTGCTGCCATCGCTGTGCTACTTACCACATTCGCTGCGCTTAGGTTCTGATGCCGCCTCTGACGTTATCAGAACAAAGCTCCCATTGGAGCCTATGGAAGCGCACTCTCGTGAACGCAATTCATCCCAGCAATAAGAACTGAGCTCCTGTTCGCATTGCTGACAACTTGTAATACCAACGCACATTAACGTGCGCTGGTATTACACAATAGAGCACAAATATCGCTTTCATGAAAGTGATAGATAGTGCTCCACTTGTAATCTAGCCCAGAAGCAGAATTTGGGGTCATTATGTAGCATGCTGCGCGGTCATGAGACATTGCAGACTCATGGGGGGGGGGGGGGACATATGACCTGATCACACAGCATTACCCCCTGCCTCAGTCAGTGACAAATGCTTTATGGTTTGTTGCTTTTTTTGCCGCTATCTGAGCCGACACTCGGGGAGGGACACAATTTATTGCCATTATCTGACACACAGCACTCGGCCTGATCACAATGCGCATTGTGCAGCCGTCATAAAACTCCCTTTGTAGCTCTTATCTGCGGCAGCAGCTGTTGTGCTAAACAATAAAAGTGCGTCATTGTCGATAAGGAAGCTGGTTTCTTATTCATGGAAATTTGTTATTCTGAGTTTTTGTCAGTAAAATAAAAATAGGATTCCTATCAATGTCTTTACACAGAGGTGATTTCACTTTACACAATCATTGTATATTAAAGGGCAAACCTTAGGATCAATAAAATTATTACAATTTTGAATAAGTAACAGATACTTACAAAGGGTTAATGAGCATTGGGCCACTCCATGACAAGGGATTGTTTTGAGCCTGGCCCAATGGTGCTTTTGGCACAGAAATTGATGCCAACACTGGCATAGGTGCTGTAATTCATAACTTTGAATAAGTAACAGATATTTTCAAAGGGTTGATGACAAATGGACCACTGAATACATTATAAATATATGTAGGACAAATCAACCTCCCTGACATGAGATTGTTTTTAGCCTGGCCTAATGGTGTTTATAGCATTAATGCCAACATTAGTATAGGTGCTTTAATTCACAATTATGAATAAGTAACTGATATTTTCAAAGGGTTAATGAGAATTGGGGCACTGATTTAATTTTGAATATACATTGGGTAGATCCCTCTCCATGACAAAGAATTATTATTAGCCTGGCTCAATGGTGCTTTTGGCACAGAAATTGATGCCAACACTCGCATATGTACTGTAATTCACAATTTTGAATAAGTAACTGATATTTTCAAAGGGTTAATGAGAATTGGGGCACTGATTTAAATATGAAAATACATTGTGTAGATCCTCCTCCATGACATGTAATTGTTTTTAGCCTGGCCCAATTTTGTATTGGGCACAGAAAGTGTTGCCAACACTGGTATAGGTGCTGTAATTTATTATATTGAATAAGTAACTGGTATTTTCAAAGGGTTAATGACCATTGGGTCACTGATTTCACTATGAATATACATAGGGTAGATCCCCCTCCATGACATGGGATTATCTTTAGCCTGGCCCAATTTTGTATTGGGCACAGAAAGTGTTGCCAACACTGGTATAGGTGCTGTAATTTATTATATTGAAAAAATAACTGGTATTTTCATAGGTTTAATGACCATTGCACCACTGGTTTCACAATGAATATACGTAAGGTAGATCCCCCTCCATGATATGCAATTCCCTGTAGCCAGCCCAATGGTATTTTAGGCACAAAAACTGATGCCAACCATGGCATGGGTATTGTGTTTCACAATTTTGAATTCCTAATTGATATTTACAAAGGGTTAATGACCACTGGGCCACAGATTTGACTATGAATATGTTTAGGCCAGATCCCCCTCCATGACACCAAATTGTGTTAATTCTGGCGAAAGGTGTTTTGGCAACATAAACTGATGCCAACCTTATTCAAACTTTTGAATAAGTAACTGATATTTTCAAAGGGTTAATGACCATTGGGCCACTGATTTCAATATGGTAATACACAGGGTAGATCCCTCCCTTAAATGGCATTATTTTTAGCCTGGCCCAATGGTGTTTTGGGCACATAAAATGATGCCAGCATTGGCATAGGTGCAAAATTTTGAGTTATTTTAAGTTTGAATAATGATATTTTAATGATAATCAACTACTTATTTGACTTTTGGAAACAGAGGTTTGAGTCCACTCCATGACTGGCTATTGTCATTAGACTGGCGTAAAGATGTTTTGGGTACAGAATGTGATGTCAACCTTGGTTTGTGTACTGTAATTCAAAATATTGAACAACTAACTGATCATTTCTAGAGGTTAATGACCATTGGGCCACTGATTCACTATACATATATGTAGGTTAGATCCCGTTTGCAGGCTTGCGATAAATAACCAGCCATTACAAGAGACTGGTTATTGCTATCGCGAGCTTGCGGTAACAATTAACGCTTATAAAATTAACCAGAGATCAGATCTCTGGTTAATTTTATAAATGTGCCCAAAATGCGCACAAAATACAGTGTATTGTATTTTATTTAAAAAATAACAATTGTAGCACTTTTATTTTTTAATAAAATAACTGCACTAGGCAGTTATGTGTTATTATGTGTATATACATATATATATTTATGTGTTACTATGTGTATATACATATATAATTATGTGTTAGTATGTGTATATACTTATATATTTATGTGTTACTATGTGTATATACTTATATATTTATGTGTTAGTATGTGTATATACATATATATTTATGTGTTAGTATGTGTATATAGATATATATTTATGTGTGTATATACATATATATTTATGTGTTAGTATGTGTATATACATATATATTTATGTGTTAGTATGTGTGTATATACATATATATTTATGTGTTAGTATGTGTGTATATACATATATATTTATGTGTTAGTATGTGTGTATATAGAGATATATTTATGTGTTAGTATGTGTATATACATATATATTTATGTGTTAGTATGTGTATATACATATATATTTATGTGTTATAAATATATATATGTATATACACATAACACATAAATATATATGTATATACACATACTACCACATAAATATATATGTATATACACATTGTAGCACATAAATATATATGTATATACACATATCAGCACATATATATATATATATATATATATATATATATATATATATATATATATATATATATATATATATATATATATATATACACACATACTAACACATAAATATATATGTATATACACATAGTAACACATAAATATATATATATATATTTATGTGTTACTATGTGTATATACATATATATATTTATGTGTTACTATGTGTATATACATATATATATATATATATATATATATATATATATATATATATATATATATATATATATATATATATATATATATATATATATATATATATTTATGTGTTACTATGTGTATATACATACAGGGAGTGCAGAATTATTAGGCAAGTTGTATTTTTGAGGATTAATTTTATTATTGAACAACCATGTTCTCAATGAACCCAAAAAACTCATTAATATCAAAGCTGAATAGTTTTGGAAGTAGTTTTTAGTTTGTTTTTAGTTATAGCTATTTTAGGGGGATATCTGTGTGTGCAGGTGACTATTACTGTGCATAATTATTAGGCAACTTAACAAAAAACAAATATATACCCATTTCAATTATTTATTTTTACCAGTGAAACCAATATAACATCTCAACATTCACAAATATACATTTCTGACATTCAAAAACAAAAACAAATCAGTGACCAATATAGCCACCTTTCTTTGCAAGGACACTCAAAAGCCTGCCATCCATGGATTCTGTCAGTGTTTTAATCTGTTCACCATCAACATTGCGTGCAGCAGCAACCACAGCCTCCCAGACACTGTTCAGAGAGGTGTACTGTTTTCCCTCCTTGTAAATCTCACATTTGATGATGGACCACAGGTTCTCAATGGGGTTCAGATCAGGTGAACAAGGAGGCCATGTCATTAGATTTTCTTCTTTTATACCCTTTCTTGCCAGCCACGCTGTGGAGTACTTGGACGCGTGTGATGGAGCATTGTCCTGCATGAAAATCATGTTTTTCTTGAAGGATGCAGACTTCTTCCTGTACCACTGCTTGAAGAAGGTGTCTTCCAGAAACTGGCAGTAGGACTGGGAGTTGAGCTTGAATCCATCCTCAACCCGAAAAGGCCCCACAAGCTCATCTTTGATGATACCAGCCCAAACCAGTACTCCACCTCCACCTTGCTGGCGTCTGAGTCGGACTGGAGCTCTCTGCCCTTTACCAATGCAGCCACGGGCCCATCCATCTGGCCCATCAAGACTCGCTCTCATTTCATCAGTCCATAAAACCTTAGAAAAATCAGTCTTGAGATATTTCTTGGCCCAGTCTTGACGTTTCAGCTTGTGTGTCTTGTTAAGTGGTGGTCGTCTTTCAGCCTTTCTTACCTTGGCCATGTCTCTGAGTATTGCACACCTTGTGCTTTTGGGCACTCCAGTGATGTTGCAGCTCTGAAATATGGCCAAACTGGTGGCAAGTGGCATCTTGGCAGCTGCACGCTTGACTTTTCTCAGTTCATGGGCAGTTATTTTGCGCCTTGGTTTTTCCACACGCTTCTTGCGACCCTGTTGACTATTTTGAATGAAACGCTTGATTGTTCGATGATCACGCTTCAGAAGCTTTGCAATTTTAAGAGTGCTGCATCCCTCTGCAAGATATCTCACTATTTTTGACTTTTCTGAGCCTGTCAAGTCCTTCTTTTGACCCATTTTGCCAAAGGAAAGGAAGTTGCCTAATAATTATGCACACCTGATATAGGGTGTTGATGTCATTAGACCACACCCCTTCTCATTACAGAGATGCACATCACCTAATATGCTTAATTGGTAGTAGGCTTTCAAGCCTATACAGCTTGGAGTAAGACAACATGCATAAAGAGGATGATGTGGTTGTGGTCAAAATACTCATTTGCCTAATAATTCTGCACTCCCTGTATATATGTATGTGTATCAGTGGAGGCTCCTCTATAGGAGCACTTGAGCACGTGAACCCCTGATGAACAAAAAAAAAAGAGTGAGAAATAAAATAAATAAATACATTTTTAAACCTTTTTGCTGATTAAATTAAAAAATACTCCAGGCTCCACTGCAGTTTTAAGTAAAAACATAAAAATTTAGGCTGAAAGTGGAATGGACATTTGCCTAATACTTCTATCTATCGCACATGATGTGCAGTGTGATACATAGAAGTATAGGCAAAAGCTCTTTCCACTTTAAAGCTGCATTGACAGCAGTGCCACCTACAGGCCAGCCCATAGGTCTCCTTACCGCACAGCTCTTAGTTTGCGAGAGCCAGCTGTCACGTGACACTCGCACACTAAGAGCTGTGTGTGTGGAGGCAGTGGCGTCACTAGAGGAATTTCTTATAACCGCCACCATGATGGAGCTAATCCGGACAGTCAATCAGCTATCAGAGCTGCTGGGGTGGCGTGCCGGGCTTGGACGCGGGAAAGTGAAGTCCTCATTCATGTCAGGTCAGTGAGTGGACTGTGTCCTGTTTTTGCCGGTCACAATGTGTTAGAATCTGTCACAATGGTGATTCTGTGATCTCTCAGGTGGTGGTTGAGTAGCCTTATGCGCACTGTTTTTTGTTGATAGATATCACTTGTTGCGTGAGCGGACATATAGCGACACTGCACAAAAGATTCAATAGAATGTCTGTCTCAAGCAACAAGTGATATCTATCAGAAAAAAACAGTGCACATAATGTTACTCAAACACCAGTTGAGAACACAGAATCACCATTGTGAGAGAGCGGTGCAGCAATCTGCTTGTGGCTTCCACGAGCAGCCCAAAGGAAGACCTCAGTCTTTATTGTGCACTGACTGCAGTGAGAGGCATTTGTCCAGCCCGGCCCGGGGAGAAGGGGGAGAGAACAGTCAGTGAGGGGGGCAGCAGCAGCACAGGGAGGGTAAGTGCTAGCAAGGCTCAGATTTCAGGGAAAGACTAGTGCTACCGTACAGTACAGCATGCTGCTTACTTTCCATCTGTCTGTTCTGAATACTTTCTCTCTCCCCTTGTCCTAGAAACACAGATCTGGAATTAAAGGTAAAGAAAAAAAAAGAAACCCTCATGATATTGCCGCAGTAAACAGTTCAACAAGCAGTTTCTTTTTTTTTTCTTTACCTTTAATTGCAGATCTGTGTTTCTAGGACAAGGGGAGAGAGAAAGTATTCAGAACAGACAGATGGAAAGTAAGCAGCATGCTGTACTGTACGGTAGCACTAGTCTTTCCCTGAAATCTGAGCCTTGCTAGCACTTACCCTCCCTGTGCTGCTGCCCCCCTCACTGACTTCTCTCCCCCCTTCTCCCGGCCCGTGGTTCTGTGCTGTCATCCGTTCAATTCAGGGGGCAGCTCACTACGTGCAGCTACAGTAGAAAATACAAATCAAATGGAGGTAAGAGGGCTCAGGGCACTGACTAAGGGCAGGGGTCAGCAATAAATAAGCTCTGTTTATTAACAGATTCTTTTTTGTGTGCTCCTGCAGTGTACAGCTGGATACAGCCCCTTTTAACTCTTTTGCT
>NC_069507.1:2560462-2625462 GCF_027579735.1 Bombina bombina | reverse complement strand
ATGAATAAATGTTGAACTTTTTAAACAAATTTCTCAAGTCCTCTTTCTGGAGTAGCGGGATTACAGAGTGTGTTTACTATATATATATATATATATATATATATATATATATATATATATATATATATATATATATATATATATATATACATACACACACAATAAAATGGGCGGAGCCATCTGAGGGGTGGGGCTAGTGCTCCCCCATCTTCAAAAGTCACCAGCCGCCACTGATGTGTATATACATATATATTTATGTGTTACTATGTGTATATACATATATATTTATGTGTTACTATGTGTATATACATATATATTTATGTGTTAGTATGTGTATATATTTATGTGCTAATATGTGTATATACATATATATTTATGTGTTACTATGTGTATATACTGATATATTTATGTGTTAGTATGTGTATATACATATATATTTATGTGCTAATATGTGTATATACATATATATATTTATGTGTTACTATGTGTATATACATATATATTTATGTGTTACTATGTGTGTATATATATATATTTATGTGTTAGTATGTGTATATACATATATATTTATGTGCTAATATGTGTATATACATATATATATTTATGTGTTACTATGTGTATATATACATATATATTTATGGGTAAGTATGTGTATATACATATATATTTGTGTTACTATGTGTATATACATATATATTTATGTGTTACTATGTGTATATACATATATATTTATGTGTTACTATGTGTATATACATATATATTTATGTGTTACTATGTGTATATACATATATATTTATGTGTTACTATGTGTATATATACATATATATTTATGGGTAAGTATGTGTATATGCATATATATATTTATGTGTTATCATGTGTATATACATATATATTTATGTGTTACTATGTGTATATACATATATATTTATGTGTTACTATGTGTATATATACATATATATTTATGGGTAAGTATGTGTATATACATATATATTTATGTGTTACTATGTGTATATACATATATATGTATGTGTTACTGTGTATATACATATATATTTATGTGTTAGTATGTGTATATACATATATATTTATGTGTTAGTATGTGTATATACATATATATTTATGTGTTACTATGTGTATATACATATATATTTATGTGTTACTATGTGTATATATACATATATATTTATGGGTAAGTATGTGTATATACATATATATTTATGTGTTATTATGTGTATATACATATATATTTATTTGTTACTATGTGTATATATACATATATATTTATGGGTAAGTATGTGTATATACATATATATTTATGTGTTATTATGTGTATATACATATATATTTATTTGTTAGTATGTGTATATACATATATATTTGTGTTACTATGTGTATATACATATATATTTATGTGTTACTATGTGTATATACATATATATTTATGGGTAAGTATGTGTATATACATATATATTTATGTGTTACTATGTGTTTTATGTCTCTGATGCACTTGATTAAAAGTTTTTTGAGTATAAAGCCTTTTTTAGCTTTTGAAATTTAAAGACATTTTATGTTATTTCATTAATATTTGTAGTATACAATAAATAATTTGCATTTCTTTCTTTTTTTGTTTTGTGTCTTAATAGTCAGTCTATCTTTAAAAAGAAAACAAGTACCTGCTAGGAATTGTCTCCATACAGTACCTTCCATTGCCTTCCTTCACCCCCTCTTTCTTTCTCCTCTCTTGAAGTTCATGCTATTCGCCTCTTCTCCCCTGTAGCTCTTCATGTTGCAGTTATCTATCAGCCCCTGGCCCAGCATCACAGTTTCTGGACCACTTTCAAGCCTGGCTTCCACACTTTATTTCTTGTAATGTCCCTTCTCTCATTTTAGGGGACTTCAATATACCCGTTGACAATTCTAACATGCCTGCTGCCTCTAAACTTCTATCCCTTACCACCTCTTTTGGCCTGACCCAGTGGACAACATCTCCAATGGACTGTGAAGGCAACTTCATTGACCTGGTCTTCACCAATCTCTGAGCCTTTTCCAACTTTTCTAACTTCTCCTTTCCTCTCTCTGACCACCATCTAGTAACTTTCTCTCTTACATACAAAGAGAGAAGCGCTCCACCAGGAACGAACAACAGCTCATCAGCTAGTTCTATGGCGATTTACCACCCAGGAGCAGCCTCTTTTAGACCAGTGTGCTTTTCACAAAGGAAAACTTTCCTGAAGTACATCATTCTGATCCCGCCAAGTAAGGTCAGTTCAACCCCAAAATACCAGGCAATTCTCCTCTGAACAAGGAACATGACAACCCTAGACAATCGTTTCGGCTCCTATGGGCCTCGTCAGCAAAGTGCAATCACATTCCTCCAGGTACACTGGGCAAGGAGTCCATGTCTAGTTTCCCTCATCACCCTAAGGGAGACCTTCCCTGGGTCATATTAATTTGCATACAAAGATAGAAGCGCTCTACCAGGAACAAACAGCTCATCAACTAGTTCTATGGCGATTTACCATCCGGAAGCAGCCTCTTTTAGACCAGCGTGCTTTTCACAAAGGAAAACTTTCCTGAAGTATATCATTCTGATCCCGCCAAGTAAAGTCAGTCCAGCCCCGAAATACCAGGCAATTCTCCTCTGAACAAGGAACATGACAAGCCCAGACGATCGTTTCGGCCTCCTATGGGCCTCGTCAGTGAGGTGCAGCACATTCCTCTAAGTACACTGGGCAAGGAGTCCACAACTGGTTTCCCCCATCACCATTAGGGAGAACTCCCCAGGGTCACATTAATTTGCATACAAAGAGAGAAGCGTTTTACCAGTAATGAACAACAGCTCATCAGCTAGTTCTATGGCAATTCTCTCTTTGTATGCTAACTTTCTCTCTTACTCTACCTGCTGCATCTTTGCAAGCCCCCTAAAAAATGCTTCCTTACAGGAATTTAAATGACTTGGATCTCACAGACTTTTCTGCTCAACTAAATCCTCTACTTTCTAACATTTCATCCCTCTCTTGCCCTAAACTTGTGTCCTTACAGTATAATTCGGCACTAAAATCAACACTTAACAAATTTGCACCCTCCACTGTTCACTGTACATCATTCACTCAACGACAACCGTGGCACACCAAACAGACACAGAGGGGTATATTTATCAAAGTGCGAGCAGACATGATACGATGTAGCGTATCATGTCTACTGCACATCGATAAATGCAGACAGCATTTATCATTGCACAAGCAGTTCTTGTGAACTGCTTGTGCAATACCGCCCCCTGCAGATTCGCAGCCACTAGCAGGGGGTGTCAATAAACCCGATCATATTCAATGGGGGTTGGTTTTATGTCCGCTGCCTCAGAGCAGGCGGACAAGTTATGAAGCAGCGGTCTGAAGAAGGCTCATCGGAAACAAGGGGCATCAAGAGCTTGATAATTCGGCCCCAATATCTTCAGCGATGTTCACGGACTGTTGAATGGCAGTGGAGGAAATCATGCACCTGTGCTGATTTTCTGCATTAAAAAATTCATCCTTACGTCATACAACTCGGACTTCTGCCCAGCCTAACAAGTCTTTTTCTCCTCCCTTATGTTAACTCACGCATCTAACCCCAGAAGGCTGTTCTCAACCTTTAACTCCCTTCTATGTCCACCTGCACCATCGCCCACCAAAAATAAAATTGACACCATTAGAAAAAACATCTACACCTCACACCCCTCAAACCCAGCCCTCTTACCCACCTTTTCTATTAACAAAACTCTCTCCTGTAACAGAGAAAGAAGTCTCCATACTCCTATATTCAGCTCATCTCACAACCTGCCCACTTGTTATAATTTTATTTCTTGTTTGACTGTTCACTATAGTGAGTGAAACATACAGGATTTCTTATAGCAATTAATATGGAGAATGACAAAAAATATGTATAGTGTAACAGGTTGGTTAACAAAATAAGACTTTTGCTATGTTAACCTATCTGTAATTAATATTTGCCAGCTAGGTAGTTTGATCCTACAAACACTGTAGTCTGCAGTAAACTAATTAGGCAGGATTAAAGTTCAGGTTCATGCAACAATACTGTCCAGATATTCAGTGAGATATTGTTCAAAGTAGTTACTGTAGCGAATGTAAATATAAGGTATCAAGTAGAAGTATTGGTAAATATACGACCTGTTAGTCAGTCCTGAAAACAGAGGTGTGCAAAGTTAAATGTGGAGCCGCGGAAGGTTGCGGCTTGCAGCGTGGAGCTGTGTGAGAATGCCTGCAGGCGGTAGCTGATGACGTCAGCGGTAAGCAGCCGATACTGGTCTAAGACGAGCTGAAAGTAGAAGCTGCGGTCAGTAGCGAGAGCGAGAGTGCCGCTCTGAGATGCTGGGGAAAATAGGAGGAGCCGGATTGGCTCAGTTTCACACACACTTGGGTGAGAAATGCAGTTAATCCAGCATAGAAGAGAGGCAAAGGTGTGTCTTAAATAGGCAGGTAATTTCATTAAAGGGGCAGTGAGCAGAGAAAAAAGGAAGGATCTGACACCACTTGACCCTATTCCTTCACAACTTCTTCCCTCTCTCTCTGCTTCACTAACCCCTACCCTAACCCATCTCTTTAACCAATCTCTCACCGCTGGCACATTTCCTGATACATTCAAGCATGTGTCAATCACATCAATCCTAAAAAATCCTCCCTCGCGCCCTTCTAACTATAGGCCGGTTGCCTTAGTTCCCCTTGCATCCAAATTATTGGAACTACTGGTCTATAATCACCTAACTCAATTTCTCACAACTAACTCTTTACTTGATCCACTACAATCTAGTTTCCACCCTAAACACTAAACAGAAACTGCTTTCACTAAAGTAACAAATGACCTGTTATCAACTAAAGCAAAGGGAGACTACTCCTTACTAATTCTTCTTGACTTATCCTCTGCATTTGACACAGTTGATCATTTTCTACCCCTTTAAACCCTACATTCATTTGGCATCCGAGACACAGACTTCTCCATGTTTGCTTCATATCTCTCCAACCACTTGTTTTCCGTTTCCTTTAACAGCAGATCCTCTGATACTTTGTCTCTCTCAGTAGTAGTACCCCAAGGCTCTGACTTAGGTCCCTTGCTTTTCTCTCTCTATACATCCTCCCTTGGAAAACTTATATTCTCCTTTAGGTTCTAGTACCACTTATATGCTGTTAATACACACAAATCTAACTTTCCTCTCCTGATATCTCTCCCTCTTTACCAAACCAGACTTCCAGCTGTCTCTCTGCAATTTCCTCTTGGATGCCTTCACACTGCCGCCAACTCAATCTGTCAAAAACTGAGCTGCTTCTTATTCCCCCCTCTTTGAGACATTTCTCTGTCGGTCACAGACTCTATTCTCAACACCTCACCTCAGGTCTGCTGTCTTGAGGTTACACTTGACTCAAAACTCACATTAATCCCACATATACATGAACTTAACAATTACTGCCATGCAGACCTACGCTACATTTCCAGAATTCATCCTTTCCTAACTCAAAAAACAACAAAAAATTAATTAATCCCTTCATTGTGTCACGCATTGACTATTAAAATCTAGTTCTAAATGGCCTTCCAAAACACTGCTTCTCCTCTCTCCAATCTATTATGAATGCTTCAGCTAGACTCATCCACCTAAGTTCCCGCTCTACATCAGCGGCTCCACCCTGCCAATCTCTACACTGGCTTCCCATACACTCCAGAATACAATTTAGAGGATTAACCCTAATTTACAAAGCACTCAACAGCCTCACTCCAAACTATATTTCCTCTCTCCTCTCCAAATATTTCCGTCCTCTTCGATCAACCTCTGACCTACGTCTCTCCACTCCTATTATCTCTACATCCCACTCCTGCCTCCAAGACTTCTCACGTGCTGCTCCTGTCCTCTGGAACTCTCTACCCCGCTCCATAAGACTGTCTCCAACCTTGTATAGCTTCAGACACTCCTTGAAAACTCAACTATTCAGAGAGTCTTACCATCTCTCCTCTGTTTTTCAATAAAAACAAAATAATTGTTGAACTGCCTGACTCACTGCTGCAACTACAACCCATGTTACAAGTTATCCCAACCGTATGCCTCTTCACCCTCCACCTGTAGACATTGTATATCTCTGTACCCAGCGCTATGGAATATTGCGATGCCATACAAATAAATAATAATAATATTTAGTTCTGTCTTGGCTGTGCTTTATCTGTTAAGCCTCCTGTTGCATTTACTGCCTATTTTTTCTGAAGTTAACAATCTATTTGCCTTCCCTTGCAGATCTTCAGAAAACAAACACTTTTCTCTGACAGTTATCTACTTGTTAATTTTAATTTTATGCGGAATCTATGGTTTCCACAGATCTTGTAAGTAGAAACTTATGGCTCAGGTATTTTATATCTGATTATGGGGGATATTTATCAAGCCGTCAACCGCAAATACGCCAGGAATACTGCATCGTAATTGTTGCAAGCTTGATCCGACCTAGTTATCAAAGCCTACAGACCGGCAAATGTAGAAATTTGTGACGTACATATACGATCCGCCGGTCTGGAATGGACGCAGATCGATGCTTACGTCATTACAGATGTTCTGGCTCCATCTGACACTTTTTCCCATTTACCAAATAGTTAACAGGTATGCTCGCAACTATTCCCCCAGCGTACCAGGGTGGCGGTTTTCAATCCGCCACCCTGGAGGCTGCGGATGCCATAGAAATCAATGGGAGTCTGAAAGCAGCAAAAGCTTATGTTCGATTCTGCCAGATATCCCTATGATTTATATGGTAGAAAACAAGTGACTTTTGCACCTAACACCCTAACATAAACTCTGAGTCTAAACACCCCTAATCTGCCGCCCCGACATCGCTGCAACTTAAATAAAATGTATTAACCCCTATCCCACCTCTCCACGCAGCTGCCGCAACATAAAGTTATTAACCCCTATTCCGCCGCTCCCCGACACCGCCGCCACTAAATATATACGTATTAACCTCTGGCCTCCCACATCACCACCACTAACTAAACCTATTAACCCCTAAACCGTCAGCCCCCCACATCGCCATAAACTAAATAAAGCTATTAATCCCTAAACCTAACAACCTGCTAACTTTAAATTAAAATTACAACATCCCTATCTTCAAATAAATTTAAACTTACCTGTAGAATTAAAATAAACTATTTTAAAATATTAATTAACCTACCCTAACTATTATACTGCAATTAAATTTAACTACCAATTAAATTAACTAAATTACATATTAAAAAACCCTAACCCTACTCAATTTTTTTAAATATACTATTAAACTTTATTTAAACTAACGGCTAGATTACCAGTTTTGTTGGTAAAGCCGTGCGGTGCTAACGCTCCTTTTTTTTCTAGCGCTGACTTTAAACAACGCTGATATTACAAGTTTTCTGTATGGCTGCGTTAGCCTCAGAAAAGTGAGTGTTGAGCAAATTTAACGCCACTTCTACCTGTAATACCAGCGCTGCTTACGGTAGCGGTGAGCTGGCTAAACGTGCTTGTGCACGATTTCCCCATAGGAAACAATGGGGCTGAGACGGCTGAAAAAAAACCTAACACCTGCAAAAAAGCAGCGTTCAGCTCCTAAAGCAGCCCCATTGTTTCCTATGGGGAAATACTTTCTAAGTCTACACCTAACACCCTAACATGAACCCTGAGTCTAAACACCCCTAATCTAACACTTATTGACCCCGACATCGCCGACACCTGCATTATATTATTAACCCCTAATCTGCCGCTCCGGACACCGCCGCCACCTACATTATACTTATAAACCCCTAATCTGCTGCCCCCAACATCGCCGACATCTATATTATATTTATTAACCCCTAATCTGCCGCCCCCAACGTCGCCGCCACCTACCTACAATTATTAACCCCTAATCTGCCGTCCACAACGTCGCCGCTACTATATTAAATGTATTAACCCCTAAACCTAAGTCTAACCCTAACCCTAACACCCCCCTAAATTAAATCTATTTTTAATAAATCTAAATAAAATTACTATAATTAAATAAATTATTCCTATTTAAAACTAAATACTTACCTGTAAAAACAAAAATTTATGCTTACCTGATAAATTTCTTTCTCTTGTGGTGTATCCAGTCCACGGGTTCATCCATTACTTGTGGGATATTCTCCTTCCCAACAGGAAGCTGCAAGAGGACACCCACAGCAGAGCTGTCTATATAGCTCCTCCCCTAACTGCCACCCCCAGTCATTCGACCGAAGACAAGCAAGAAAAAAGGAGAAACTATAGGGTGCAGTGGTGACTGTAGTTTAAAAATAAAAAACACATGCCTTAAAATGACAGGGCAGGCCGTGGACTGGATACACCACAAGAGAAAGAAATTTATCAGGTAAGCATAAATTTTGTTTTCTCTTGTATTGTGTATACAGTCCACGGGTTCATCCATTACTTGTGGGATACCAATACCAAAGCTTTAGGACACGGATTGTAACACACTTGTTACTTTTTGTCTTAAAAAGTGTTTGTTGCTCTATTGTATATTGTCTCTGATACTATTTCCTTGTAAAAGAGAACAAAAACGGTGAGCTTATTGTTCAAGAGTTAGATCATATTATCAGAGACTAGATAGAATGTTCTGAGTAATATGCCTTATTTGAACCTATAGAGAGAGTAGCGAGAACCTAATATTTAAAGAGCAACAGTTTTGATAGAGAGTTTAACTTAGCTTCAGATAACTTTTACTTTAGTTTTTATCATCTGAATATCCGTTCATCCATTCATCTTCACACACTCACACACCAAAATAAAAGATATATATACAAAGTCCTTAAAGCGAAATAACACTTAACTTCAGACAGTTTGAGTAAATTGGTGATTCAGCTGCGTTCTTATATATGTGAAGCTGAGAGCAGACTTAAGCGGTAAATTGTATGCACAGTTCATATACAGGTAATACAGTCTGGGTGCAATTTACCTTATTCCGTTCAGATGATGAGTTTAGGGAGTACAGCAGTGAGCATCTTACATGGAAGAGACTCGAGCGGTTAGTGAGACCGCGGCGTGTGAGCGTGACTTACTTCCGGTTATAGCTGAGGCGAGGAGAGGCGCAATTGATTTGTTCAGGCTAACCAAACTTGTAAGTAGAATCTCTGATACGGCTTGAGATTATGAATAGACTTAATGAAAAACGAAGTTCACTTAGAATTAGATTAGAGGTAATAACTTCGTAGATAGACCTGAAAAGGAAAATATCCTAAGAATATCTTATAAAGCAGGATAGAGAAGTGTGCTTGACATACACTTCAATTAACAGGCAATTTGTAAGTGAAAAGGTGAGCTTTAAATAGGGGTAGGGAGTTGATGGGAGGTTCTTACTTAAAGGGATATTACATCTCCCCCCCCGTTAAGGGAGCACCCCTGGAGAACCTGGATGAGGTTTGAAAGGATAGCAACGATGGAAACACTTCACAAGTTCTGATGCATGAACCGCAGATACAACCTCTCCATTGTATCAGATATTCCAATCTTCTCCTCCTGATTCGAGAATCCAATATCTTTTCCACTTCAAATTCCTCTTGATTATCAAGAAGTGTAGGGGGTGGAGGAGTTAGTTTTAATCTTTCATGAGCTGATGTATAAGGTTTTATAAGAGAGACATGAAAAGTATTGTGTATTCGATAATGGGTTGGTAACTGAAGTCTTACTGCGTTAGGATTTATGATCTTGTCAATAATGAATGGTCCTATAAACTGGCTAGCCAACTTTTTACTTGGTGTCTGTAACCGTAAATGCTTTGTGGACAAAAGAACTTGGTCACCTATCTTATAGACAGGTGTTTGTCGTCGTCTTTGATCATAGTAACATTTTTGTCTTTCTTTGGTTTCGGCTAGGTGAGTCTTTAAAGTCTTTAGTCTGTCTTGTAAACTATTTGCATAAGTGGTAGCGCTCGGGGAATTGACTGTTGTATTAATAATAGTTATGGAGGTAGGGTGGTATCCATAAGTGGCAAAAAATGGAGTCATTTTTATTGAAGAAGAGATGGAATTATTGTATGCGAATTCTGCCATAGGAAGGTACGTGACCCAGTCATCCTGTAAGTGTGTTATGTAACATCTAAGATATTGCTCTAATGTTTGATTAAGACGCTCAGTTAACCCATTAGTCTGAGGGTGAAAAGCTGTTGAATACCTAGCATCTATCTTTAACAACTTACACAGAGATCTCCAAAAAGCGGAGGGAAATTGAGTGCCCCGGTCACTAATTATGGTTGTTGGTAAACCATGTAATCTAACTATAGAACTAATGAATGTCTTAGCTGTTATCATAGCAGTGGGTAGAGCTTTAAGTGGAGTAAAATGTGCTAGTTTGGTCAACTGGTCAACTACTACAAATATGGTATTATATTGTTGAGATAGAGGTAACTCAACAATGAAATCCATGGATATGGTTGTCCATGGTTTATCAGGAATAGGTAGGGAGGTTAAGTATCAAATAGGTTTGTTGTGTTCTAACTTGTTCCTTGCACAAATATCACATCCAGTTATGTAATCTATTATAACCTTTTCCATCTGTGGCCACCAAAAATAACGTCTGGTCAATTCGGTGGTTTTTTGAATTCCGGTGTGACCAGATAACAGATTACCATGAGTATAAGATAATTTAAGTTTACGTAAGTTTTGTGGGATGTAAAGTCTTCCCTTATGATAAAGCAAACCTGTGGTATTATCTTTAATGCAATCTTGCGGTATGGTTGTTTCTTGTTAAAGCTGAAAGTATCTCTGTCTCTAGGTTTGTGAGAGAACCTAAGAATTTTTCTTCTGGTATTACTGGTGTTGGTTGAATTGCAGTTAAGCTGTTATCATATTGTCGTGACAAAGCATCTGCTTTGGCATTGGCAGTACCAGGCCGGTATGTTATCTGAAAGTTGAATCGGTCCATAAATAAAGCCCATCGAACCTGACGGGATGAAAGGGTCTTATAACTTTTCAGATATTGTAAATTTTTATGATCGGTATATACCAAAAACGGTTCTTTAGTTCCTTCTAATAAGTGTCTCCAATGTTCTAGAGCGCGTTTTATTGCTAATAATTCCTTATCACCGACACTGTAATTTCTTTCTGCAGGTAGGAAGGTCTTCGAATAGTAAGCAATAGGATGGATCTGTTTTGTTATGATGTTTTTCTCTGACAGTACTGCACCAATCCCTGAATTAGATGCATCAACTTCTAGGATAAATGATTGGTTATAGTCCGGTAGAGCTAACACTGGCGAGGTGGTGAAAAGGTCTTTTAGCTTAGTAAAAGCTTCCTGAGTCTCGTTGTTCCAAAGAAATTTTCGTTTAATACTAGTTAATTAAGTGAGTGGTTTTACCACTGATGAAAATCTTTGATAAATCTCCTATAGAAATTTGCAAATCCCAGAAATTTCTGGAGTGTGCGTACAGTTGTAGGCCTGGGCCAATCGATAATTGCATTGATCTTTTGTGGATCCATTTCAATCTTATTGGGTTTTAAAATATAGCCTAAGAACTTAATTTCAGACACATGAAAAATACATTTTTCTAATTTAGCGTAGAGTTTGTTTTGTCTCAGCCTTGTCAAGACCCACCGAACATGTTTTTCATGGTCTAAAACATTTTTGGAATAGATTAGGATATCATCCAGATAGATGATTACACAGACGTCAGTAAGGTCATGGAAAATTTCATTTATGAAATGCTGAAACGTTGCCGGAGCATTACATAATCCAAATGGCATAACGTTATACTGATATAAGCCGTATCTGGTGCGAAATGCGGTCTTCCATTCATCACCCTTTTTTATACGGATTAAATTGTAAGCCCCTTTTTAAGTCGAGTTTCGTGAATATCGTGGCACCAGTTAATCTTTCCAGTAATTCAGGAATTAAGGGTAGGGGGTATCGATTTTTTATCGTTATTTTGTTTAGAGCTCTATAGTCAATAATAGGGTGCAATGTTCCGTCTTTATTTTTAACGAAAAACATCCCAGCAGCTGCTGGTGAGGTTGAGTGCGAAATGAATCCCTTTCTAAGGTTTTCATCTAAATATGTTCGTAGATCTTGTAATTCTTTTTGATTCATTGGGAATATTTTCCCATGTGGTATCTGTGAGTCTGGTATGATATCTATTGGACAATCAAATGTCCTATGGGGGGGCAGATTTTCTGCTTCCTTTAAATTGAATACATCTCCCAGATCCTGATAAACCAGTGGTACTCCCTGATCCATTGTTGCTATGTTACAGTGAGGGTAACAAGTGGTTTTACAATAACTAGAAGTAAGGAGTACAGTGTCTTGACACCAGTCTATTTCAGGGTTATGTGTCTTCAACCAAGTATATCCTAATATTATTGAATGTTGAGCTATAGGTAGTATGTCAAAAGATAAATATTCAGCATGTCCCCCTATAGTACTAATTAAGAGTGGTATGGTATGGTGAGTGATAGGTCCCTGTTTAACTAAGGTTCCATCAATTAATTTTACAAAGACTGGGTTTGCTTTGCACACCGTGGGAATTTTATTGTGAACAACAAAATCAGTATTAATATATACACCCGTCGCCCCAGAGTCTAGTAATCCTTCAGTCTGTAGATTGTGTTGATCCCACTGTAAGGAGAGAGGTATAGTTAACTTATGTGTCTTAATAGTATTGTGTAACTGTTTTATGTGATGTATCTTACCCTTCTTCTGTTTGGATAGTAAAGGACAAGCACTGACAGAATGCTCTTTGTGTGCGCAGTACAGGCAAAGGTTAGATAATATTCTCCTTATTTTCTCTTCTGTGGTAAGTGGTCCCCTAATAGTCCCAATCTCCATAGGTACAGGGTTAGATAGAGGTTTTTCTTGTGAGGTTTGTGCAGGATATGTACATCTTGGAACGCTGTCACTCGCCATTCTCTCTGCCTTTCGCTCCCTTAGACGTCTGTCCAGCGAAATACATAATTTAGTGAGCCCTGATAAAGTCTCAGGCATTTCTAGACGTGATAATTCATCTTTAAGTCCCTCAGATAGTCCTAACCTGAATTGGTTTCTGAGGCTAATCTGATTCCACTGGGAATCTGAGGCCAACATCTGAAATTCCGTGATGTATTCCTCAACGGTCCTCTTCCCTTGTCTCAGGGCACGTAATTTGAATTCTGCATTAATCTGAGTATCAGCGTCCTCATATAAGGTGGACATGGCAGAAAAAAACTCCTATAAAGAATTCATTATAGGATCTTTTGCCTCAAATAATCTGTTGGCCCATGTCCTGGGTTCACCCACTAGGTAAGATATGGTGGTGCAGACTTTTATTCTCTCGGTATGGTATGTCCTGGGTTTGAGAGAGTAAAGTAAGTTACAAGCATTTCTAAAATCTCTGAAAGTAGCACGTTTACCAGAGAATGGAGTTGGAGGCTGAATCTGAGGCTCAGGTAACTCCAGCTCTTTAGGGGTTAAACATTCTTTAATTAATGCTTTTAATGCAGTGTTCTCTGTTTGTACTTCAGTTAAACCATGGGCGAGGTAATCCAATTTTTTATTTATGTTGGTGATTTCATTCTTAACCTCTTGTGCTTCCATGGTTAAACTGTTACTTCAGCAGAGTTTGAGGCCTGTTAATTCTGTAACACACTTGTTACTTTTTGTCTTAAAAAGTGTTTGTTGCTCTATTGTATATTGTCTCTGATAATATTTCCTTGTAAAAGAGAACAAAAACGGTGAGCTTATTGTTCAAGAGTTAGATCATATTATCAGAGACTAGATAGAATGTTCTGAGTAATATGCCTTATTTGAACCTATAGAGAGAGTAGCGAGAACCTAATATTTAAAGAGCAACAGTTTTGATAGAGAGTTTAACTTAGCTTCAGATAACTTTTACTTTAGTTTTTATCATCTGAATATCCGTTCATCCATTCATCTTCACACACTCACACACCAAAATAAAAGATATATATACAAAGTCCTTAAAGCGAAATAACACTTAACTTCAGACAGTTTGAGTAAATTGGTGATTCAGCTGCGTTCTTCTATATGTGAAGCTGAGAGCAGACTTAAGCGGTAAATTGTATGCACAGTTCATATACAGGTAATACAGTCTGGGTGCAATTTACCTTATTCCGTTCAGACGATGAGTTTAGGGAGTACAGCAGTGAGCGTCTTACCTGGAAGAGACTCGAGCGGTTAGTGAGACCACGGCGTGTGAGCGTGACCGGTTATCGCTGAGGCGAGGAGAGGAGCAATTGATTTGTTCAGGCTAACCAAACTTGTAAGTAGAATCTCTGAAACGGCTTGAGATTATGAATAGACCTAATGAAAAACGAAGTTCAGTTAGAAGTATTCAGTAGTTAGATTAGAGGTAATAACTTCGTAGATAGACCTGAAAAGGAAAATATCCTAAGAATATCCTATAAAGCAGGATAGAGAAGTGTGCTTGACATACACTTCAATTAACAGGCAATTTGTAAGTGAAAAGGTGAGCTTTAAATAGGGGTAGGGAGTTGATGGGAGGTTCTTACTTAAAGGGATATTACACGGATGAAGGGAGGGACAAGGCAGGAACTTAAACTTAAAAATTGTAGAATTTAGAAAAAGTATGAAGCGAATACCAAGTCGCCGCCTTACAAATCTGTTCAACAGAGGCCTCATTTTTAAAAGCCCATGTGGAAGCTACCGCTCTAGTGGAATGAGCTGTAATTCTTTCAGGAGGCTGCTGGCCAGCAGTCTCATAAGCTAAACGGATTATGCTTCTCAGCCAAAAAGAAAGAGAAGATGCCGAAGCCTTTTGGCCTCTCCTCTGTCCAGAGTAGACAACAAGCAATGCAGATGTTTGACGGAAATCCTTAGTAGCTTGTAAATAAAACTTTAAAGCACGAACCACGTCAAGATTGTGTAATAGACGTTCCTTCTTTGAAGAAGGATTAGGACACAGTGACGGAACAACAATCTCCTGATTGATATTTTTATTAGATACCACCTTAGGAAGAAACCCAGGTTTGGTACGCAAAACTACCTTATCTGCATGGAAGATCAGATAAGGGGAATCACACTGTAAGGCAGATAACTCTGAAACTCTTCGAGCCGAAGAGATAGCTACCAAAAACAGAATTTTCCAAGATAAAAGCTTGATATCTATGGAATGCAGAGGTTCAAACGGAACCCCTTGAAGAACTTTAAGAACTAAATTTAAACTCCATGGCGGAGCAACAGGTTTAAACACAGGCTTGATTCTAACTAAAGCCTGACAAAACGCCTGAATGTCTGGAACATCCGCCAGACGCTTGTGCAAAAGAATAGACAGAGCAGAAATCTGTCCCTTTAAGGAACTAGCTGACAATCCCTTCTCCAATCCTTCTTGGAGAAAAGATAATATCCTAGGAATCCTTACTTTACTCCATGAGTAACCCTTGGATTCACACCAATGAAGATATTTACACCATATCTTATGATAGATTTTCCTGGTGACAGGCTTTTGAGCCTGAATTAAGATATCAATGACCGACTCGGAGAAACCACCTTTGATAAAATGAAGCGTTCAATCTCCAAGCAGTCAGCCGCAGAGAAATTAGATTTGGATGTTTGAATGGACCTTGGAGTAGAAGGTCCTGTCTCAGCGGCAGAGTCCATGGTGGAAGGGATGACATGTCCACCAGATCTGCATACCAAGTCCTGCGTGGCCACGCAGGTGCTATCAAAATCACTGAAGCTCTCTCCTGCTTGATCTTGGCAATCAGACGAGGGAGGAGAGGAAATGGTGGGAACACACAAGCCAGGCTGAAGGACCAGGGAACTGCTAGAGCATCTATCAGCGTTGCCTGGGGATCCCTTGACCTGGACCCGTAACAAGGATGCTTTGCATTCTGACGAGACGCCATCAGATCCAGTTCTGGTTTGCCCCCTAGTAGAATCAGCTGGGCAAATACCTCCAGATGGAGCTCCCACTCCCCCGGATGAAAAGTCTGCTGACTTAGAAAATCCGCCTCCCAGTTCTCTACTCCTGGGATATGGATAGCTGAGAGATGGCAAGAGTGAACCTCTGCCCATAGAATTATCTTAGAAACCTCCAACATTTCCAGGGGGCTTTTTGTTCCCCCCTGATGGTTGATATAGGCTACAGTCGTGATATTGTCTGACTGAAATCTGATAAACCTGACCGCAGCTAGCTGAGGCCAAGCCTGAAGAGCATTGAATATCGCTCTCAGTTCCAGAATGTTTATCGGAAGGAGGGCTTCCTCCTGAGTCCACGAACCCTGAGCCTTCAGGGAGTTCCAGACTGTGCCCCAGCCCAGAAGGCTGGCATCTGTCGTCACTATAGTCCACTCTGGCCTGCGGAAACTCATTCCCCTGGACATATGGACCCAAGATAACCACCAGAGAAGAGAATCCCTGGTCTCTTGATCCAGATTTAGCAGAGGGGACAAATCTGTGTAGTCCCTGTTCCACTGATTGAGCATGCAAAGTTGCAGTGGTCTGAGATGTAGGCGGGCAAACGGAACTATGTCCATTGCCACTACCATTAGGCCGATTACTTCCATACACTGAGCCACTGACGGCCGAGAAGTGGAATGAAGAGCACGGCAGGAAGTTAGAAGCTTTGATAACCTGACCTCTGTCAGAGAAATTTTCATTTCTACTGAATCTATCAGTGTTCCTAGGAAGGAAACTCTTGTGAGAGGGGAGAGAGAACTCTTTTCTTCGTTCACCTTCCACCCGTGAGACCTCAGAAAGGCCAGAACAATGTCCGTATGGGACTTGGCGATTTGAAAAGTCGACGCCTGTATCAGAATGTCATCTAGGTAAGGAGCTACTGCTATGCCCTGTGGCCTTAGAACCGCCAGTAGGGACCCTAGAACCTTCGTAAAGATTCTTGGTGCCGTGGCTAACCCGAAGGGAAGAGCCACAAACTGGTAATGCCTGTCTAAGAAGGCGAACCTGAGGAACTGATGATGATCTCTGTGAATCGGAATGTGGAGATAAGCATCCTTTAAGTCCACGGTAGTCATATATTGATCCTCCTGGATCATAGGAAGGATGGTTCGGATTGGGGGCTAGTTATCAAGCCGTCTACTTTTCTGGCTTCGCCGGCCCAATACGTCCGCCTAAGCTCGCCTACCTTCGCCGCCGCGGACCTTGAATACGTTCGCCTAAGTTATCAAATAAAGCTGTCAAAAAGCCGCGGGGCGATGAGCAGCGGACTGTGACAGTTATCACTCATCCGATCTCGCTGCCCTTCGGCTTTTTCCCAGCTTTATTGCTAGCCTGTCACTAAGCACTCACACTAAACTGCACTGTTCTACCCCCTATACCGGCGCCCCCGGAGCCCCCCGCAACTAAATAAAGTTATTAACCCCTAAACCGCCGCTCCTAGACCCCGCCGCAACTATTAAAAATGTAGTAACCCCTAAACCGCCGCTCCCGGACACAGCCGCCACCTACATTATACCCAGTAACCCCTATCCTGCCCCCCCTATACCGCCGCCCTCTATAATAAAGTTATTAACCCCTATCCTGCTGATCCCGCACCTCTCCGCAACTAAATAAATAGTTTAACCCCTAAACCGCCGCTCCATGAACCCGCCGCAACCTATAATAAATTTATTAACCCCTATCCTGCCCCCCACTACGCCGCCGCCACTGTAATAAAATGATTAACCCCTAAACCTAAGTCTAACCCTAACCATAACGCCCCCCTAACTTAAATATTAATTAAATACATCTAAATAAATTAACTCTTATTAACTAAATGAATCCTATTTAAAACTAAATACTTACTTATAAAATAAACCCTAATATAGCTACAATATAAATAATAATTATATTCTAGCTATCTTAGGATTTATATTTATTTTACAGGTACCTTTCAATTTATTTTAACCATGTACAATAACTATTAAATAGTTATTAACTATTTAATAGCTTACCTAGCTAAAATAAAGAGAAATTTACCTGTAAAATAAAAACTAACCTAAGTTACAATTACACCTAACACTACACTATACTTTAATAAATTATTCCTATTTAAAACTAAATACTTACCTGTAAAATAAACCCTAAGATAGCTACAATGTAATTAATAATTACATTGTAGCTATTTTAGGATTTATATTTATTTTACAGGTAACTTTGTATTTATTTTAGCTAGTTAGAATAGTTATTAAATAGTTATTAACTATTTAATAACTACCTAGCTAAAAGAAATACAAAATTACCTGTAAAATAAATCCTAACTTAAGTTACAATTAAACCTAATACTACACTATCATTAAATTAACTAAATAAACTACCTACAAAGAACTACAATGAAATACAATTACATAAACTAACTAAAGTACAAAAAATAAAAAAAGCTAAGTTACAAAAATTAAAAAATTAAGTTACAAACATGTTAAAAATATTACAACAATTTTAAGCTACTTACACCTAATCTAAGCCCCCTAATAAAATAACAAACCCCCCCAAAATAAAAAAAATCCCTACCCTATTCTAAATTACATAAATTTCAAAGCTCTTTTACCTTACCAGCCCTTAAAAGGGCCATTTGTGGGGGCATGCCCCAAAAAGTTCAACTCTTTTGCCTGTAAAAGAAAAATACAACCCCCCCCCCCAACATTAAAACCCACCACCCACATACCCCTAATCTAACCCAAACCCCCCTTACAAAAACCTAACACTAATCCCCTGAAGATCATCCTACCTTGAGTCGTCTTCACTCAACCGAGCCACCGATGGAACTGAAGAGGACATCCGGAGCGGAAGAAGTTAATCCTCCAAGCGGCGCTGAAGAAATCTTCCATCCGATTAAGTCATCATCCAGGCGGCGCTGAAGAAGTCTTCGATCCGGCCGATGTCATCTTCAAAGAGGCGCTGAAGAGGTCTTCTATCCGGGCGAAGTCATCTTCCAAGCCGGGTCTTGAATCTTCCTTCCGCCGACACGGAACCACCTTCTTCACCGACGGACTACGACGAATGACGGCTCCTTTAAGGGACGTCATCCAAGATGGCGTCCCCTCAATTCCGATTGGCTGATAGGATTCTATCAGCCAATCGGAATTAAGGTAGGAAAATCTGATTGGCTGATGGAATCAGCCAATCAGATTGAGCTCGCATTCTATTGGCTGTTCCGATCAGCCAATAGAATGCGAGCTCAATCTGATTGGCTGATTGGATCAAAAATTAATATTTTTAACATGTTTGTAACTTAATTTTTTATTTTTTGTAACTTAGCTTTTTTTATTTTTTGTACTTTAGTTAGTTTATGTAATTGTATTTCATTGTAGTTCTTTGTAGGTAGTTTATTTAGTTAATTTAATGATAGTGTAGTATTAGGTTTAATTGTAACTTAAGTTAGGATTTATTTTACAGGTAATTTTGTATTTCTTTTAGCTATGTAGTTATTAAATGGTTAATAACTATTTAATAACTATTCTAACTAGCTAAAATAAATACAAAGTTACCTGTAAAATAAATATAAATCCTAAGATAGCTATAATATAATTATGAATTACATTGTAGCTATCTTAGGGTTTATTTTACAGGTAAGTATTTATTTTTAAATAGGAATAATTTATTAAAGTATAGTGTAGTGTTAGGTGTAATTGTAACTTAGGTTAGGATTTATTTCACAGGTACATTTCTCTTTATTTTAGCTAGGTAAGCTATTAAATAGTTAATAACTATTTAATAGTTATTGTACATGGTTAAAATAAATTGAAAGGTACCTGTAAAATAAAAATAAATCCTAAGATAGCTAGAATATAATTATTATTTATATTGTAGCTATATTAGGGTTTATTTTAAAGGTAAGTATTTAGTTTTAAATAGGATTCATTTAGTTAATAAGAGTTAATTTATTTAGATGTATTTAATTAATATTTAAGTTAGGGGGCGTTAGGTTTAGGGGTTAATAATTTTATTACAGTGGCGGCGGCGTAGTGGGGGGCAGGATAGGGGTTAATAAATTTATTATAGGTGGCGACGGTGTAGGGGGGGCAGGATAGGGGTTAATACATTTAATATAGGTTGCGGCGGGTTCAGGGAGTGGCGGTTTAGGGGTTAATACATTTATTATAGTTGCGGTGGGCTCCGGGAGCGGCGGTTTAGGGGTTAATATGTATATAGTAGCTTGCGGTGGGCTCCGGGAGCGGCGGTTTAGGGGGTAATAACTTTATGTAGTTGCGGCGGTGTAGGGGGGGTCAGATTAGGGGTGTTTAGACTCGGGGTACATGTTAGGGTGTTAGGTGTAGACAGCTCCCATAGGAATCAATGGGATGTCTGTCAGCAGCGAACTTGTACTTTCGCTATGGTCAGACTCCCATTGATTCCTATGGGATCCGCCGCCTCCAGGCTGGCGCTTTGAAAACCAGGTACGCTGGGCCGTAAAAGTGCCGAGCGTACCTGCTAGTTTTTTGATAGCTAGCAAAAGTAGTGAGAATGTGCCGCACTTGTGTGCGGAACATCTGGAGTGACGTAAGAATCGATCTGTGTCGGACTGAGTCCGGCGGATCGAAGCTTACGTCACAAAATTCTACTTTTGCCGGTCTCGAGCCTTTGATAACTAAGGCGTATCAGCCTCGCCACAAATACGCTGCGGAATACGCAGCGTATTTGAGGTTGACGGCTTGATAACTACCCCCCAGAGTCTCCATCTTGAAGGATGGGACCCTGAGAAATTTGTTTAGGATCTTGAGATCCAAGATTGGTCTGAAAGTTCCCCATTTTTTGGGAACTATAAACAGATTTGAATAGAAGCCCTGCCCCTGTTCCTCCCTTGGAACTGGCTGGATCACTCCCATAACCAGTAGGTCTTGAACACAACGTAAGAATGCCTCTCTCTTTATCTGGTTTACAGATAATTGTGAGAGATGAAATCTCCCCTTTGGAGGTGAAGCTTTGAAGTCCAGAAGATATCCCTGGGAAACAATCTCTAATGCCCAGGGATCCTGGACGTCTCTTGCCCAAGCCTGGGTGAAGAGAGAAAGTCTGCCCCCTACTAGATCCGGTCCCGGATCGGGGGCTACTCCTTCATGCTGTCTTAGAGGCTGCCGCAGGTTTCTTGGCCTGCTTCCCCTTGTTCCAAGCCTGGTTAGGTCTCCAGACTGGTTTGGACTGGGCAAGATTTCCCTCTTGTTTTGCATTAGAGGAAACTGAAGCTGCGCCACTCTTGAAGTTTCGAAAGGAACGAAAATTATTCTGTTTGGTCCTTAACTTATTGGACCTATCCTGAGGAAGGTCTGTCCCTTGAAGGGGATGTTAAGAAGCTTAGACTTTGAAGTAACGTCTGCTGACCAGGACTTAAGCCATAGCGCCCTACGCGCCAAAATGGCAAAACCTGAATTTTTAGCCGTTAGCTTGGCTAAATGAAAAATGGAGTCAGAAATAAAGGAGTTAGCTAACTTAAGAGCTTTAATCCTGTCTAGAATATCGTCTAGCGGGGTCTCGTCTAGATGTACTTGGCGTCACTTGAGCGGGGGTTATAGATTCTGACACATGGGGAGAGTTAGATGGCATAATCTCCCTCTTTTCCGTCAGAGAATGCCCTGGAGATAAAAAAAAAATTTTTTCCCCCTTTTTGAAACAAGAAATATTCCTTCGTAATGTCTAGTTTTACATCCATCTTATATTGATATACAACCAAACGTTGCTTTAAATCCAGGATTAATCATTTTGTCTACAGGTACTTTAAGTTAGAGAGTACAACACTGAGAGAAGGTTGAGTTAATTAAACTGGGTTAAAGGGGGATGAAAAGGGTGGGGGAGGAGTAGGAAGTGACGACACATCATATTCTAATCTGTGCTATATGTACATCAATAATTAGAAGTTTTTATGAATGATATGACCACTCTAGGCCACATCTCCCGACATTCTTATACGACTTAAACTCACTTGCTTATCCAATAATACCACACCGCTTGGACCACTTCCTTATTATCTAGAGTGTTCGATGCCAGCTCATACATAGTGTATGTATATTGGATTTTATTATATATCTCCGTCCAAGTTGGACCACCCGTTTTCCAGTGTCTAGCTATGCATGTCCTTGTGACTGTTCATAGGATCTTGATAAATGTATTAATATGTTTATTGTATATACTAATATGTTCATGTAAGAGGTCCTGTTGAATCGTGAGATCAATAGTTTCATCTAGGAGTTGACTAAGGAAGGAAGATAGTTGTCTCCATATACCCGTGATTTCCTTGCAATCCCACCACATATGCCTGTATGTTCCTATTTCTCCACACCCTCTATAGCAGTATATACTTCCCTGTGCATGCATATGAGCTGTCCACACTTATAAGCCCTTTCTCTGCATTTCTCTGCATTCTGAAATATTGTTTCCCATTCTTTGATGTCTTTACAAATAAGTAATTCTTTTTCCCATGCCAACATAGTTGAGGTTTTTGTAGTGATCTGAGAGGCCTGTATGGCTACATATAGAACAGAAATGGCGTGTTTGTTACGATCTTCTGATTTACAGAAGAGTTCCAATGGTGTAATGTTGCTTTCTCTCGGGTTTCTCGGATATGTCTGGATAGCCGAGTGTATCTGTAAATACATGTACCAGTGTAGTCTCAGTGGGCTTATTTTTGTTTGAAGTTGATTGAATGAGAGTGTAGTCCCCCCCCCCATGTAGTCTGCCACTCTATATAAGCCCTTATTTTCCCATTTTTGAAGTTGAGTCCAGAGTTCACTAGTCAATAGAAATCTTATCGGTATGTATAAGGAGTATTTTGGCATTAGATTGTATTTAGATCTTGCTATTTTCCAAGTGGCTATTGTAAGGTTTGTAGTATAAGGTCTGGATGTCTCTTTATTAGTTTGTGTTCTGTCTGGTTCCCAGATGATTGTGTCACTCTCACCCCACCCCCCTAAGTTTGCTTCAAGGTTAGGCCATATAATCTCCTTGGATCTCTTCAGCAATAAAGTGTCTTGTGCTAATCTATTAGGTTAGGAGCCCAGATGCCTCCCAGTTTCTTGTGTCTATTTAAAATCGATTTAGCTTGCTATTCTAGTCGTTTTATTACCCCTAATGAATATTAGTATCTCTTTTTGTAATGTATCTAAAGCTGCTTTTACAATTTTAATAGGCAGGGTTCTAAATAAATATAATATCCTCAGCAAGACATTCATCTTCACCGCCGCTACTCAACCACGAGAAATTAAAACTTTTTTTATTTGTTTAAACAATGGGACATAGTTTACTCTATACAACTGTGTGGAGCAGTTTGGAAGGTCAATTCCCAGATATTTTAGGGAGTGTTTCATCCATTAAAATTTAAATTTCGATTCTAGTAGCGTCTGAGTCTGTCGGGGGATTACAATGGGTAGAGCTTCACATTTTTCTGCATTTATTTTGAAACCCGATATGGTAGAAAAGGTCTGTAGTGTTTGATAAAGATTAGGTAGTGATATCAGTGGGTTCGTCAAAGTCAGTAATATATCGTCCGCAAAAAGGGCTAACTTATATTCCGTCATATTTATCTTGACTCCCGTTATATCTACCTGCGAGCGAATTTTGGCGGCGAGTGGCTCTAGTCAGATGCGGGATTAATGTTGTTTTAAAAAGTTTATAATACTCGCCCGGGAAGCCATCCGGCCCCGCCGCTTTTCCTAGTTTGAGATCTTTGATGGCCCCTAGTACTTCCATAGTGGATATGGGCGCATTTAGTGTATCCCTTTGTTCTTTAGAGATAGTTCGTAATAAGTTGTGCGTAAAGAACATAGAGGTGAGTGTTTCTGTCTCTGTATTGTGTAAGACCTTTTTCCCGTCATATAAGTCACCATAATATGTCGCAAAAGTATCTACTATTTCTGCGGGTGTGAGGTCATCTTGTTGTTTGGTGTCTCAATGAGGGAGATCACTGAGGCTTTACATCTTTCCCTAATTTTATGTGCCATGTATCTGTCTGGTTTGTTTGCGAATATAAAGTATTGTGCCTGAAGTTTCTGAATGGCTCTAGTGGCTTGCGATTAAAGGAGTGTAGCTAATGCAGTTTTTTTTAGAGTGAAGAGTCTTTTGTATAGTTTTCGTCCTAGTATGTTTGTGTCGTCTTTCTAACTCTTCGATCTCTGTGTGAAGTTGTTTTAAATTTTGCCTATACTTCCTGATCTGCAATGTTTTTTCCTTGATAAGTATCCCCCTTAGGACCGCCTTATGAGCCGCCCATGTGATCCCTGGGTTAGTTACCATGTCCATGTTTATGTGCCAATATTCGGTTAATAATTTAAGTATATTGTCGTGTGTTTGGGGATTTCTGATATACGATTTGTAAAAAGTTCATGTTCTACTTCTATTTGGATCACACAATCCCTCCACCTGTAAGGTGATGATCGAGTGATCAGACCATACGCAAGCATGAATCTGGGAGCTGTTTAATACAGGTTGTAATATCTGGCTGACAAATATCTAATCTAATGTAGGATTTATGCGCTGCCGAGTAGAATGTGGTATCGCTGGTTATGCCATATAATGTAGACCATGTTTCTATCAGGGAGTGAGGTAATAGGCTTTCTTTTATTGATTTTACAATGCAGTTGTGCCTAATTTGTTTATTTGTCAGGGGTTTAGTGTTGGTTGGGCTAAGTGGCCTCATGGTGATATTGAAATCTCCTGCTAGGAATATTTTGGTATGGGACCATTGTGTGAGCAAGTATGAGATATGTTGAAAGAAGCTATGTTGATTCTCGTTTGGTGCATAGATGTTGCACAGGGTAATTTCCGAGTCTAAAATTTGTCCTTTAACTATTATATATCTCCCTTCAGTGTCTGTAATTATATTTTCTTGTGTAAAATTAAGTGAGTAGTGTATGAGGATGGATGTGCCCCTTTTTTTAGATGTTGCTGTAGAATGATAATGAGTGTTGAAATGTTTTGCCCAATATTTTGGGATATTATCTTTAAGTAGATGGGTCTCTTGAAGGAATAGAATGTTAGCATGTAAGGAGGTGTATTGTGACATTGCCATACACCTTTTTACATCCGTGTTTAATCCCCTGACATTGTGGGATAATATCTTTATTTTAGGAATCATGTTGGTATGTCTATGTTAGCATGGTGCAAAAGAAGTTTTGTTACCTGTGAGTCCCTGAACTGGAATTCCAGTCGTATAGACTGTGGATAATCGGGATTGTAGTTGGTGGTCTGTATTGTGTCGTCACTGGGAAGAGGGAGGGAGCTAGAAAAAAGATACAACGTTAATAGCATAAAAAATAACATTCCAAGGTCCTCAACATTAGGACCCTTGGAAGGTAAACTGTAAACTATCATGTGAATAAACAGAAAAACAGATTGCACTGGGGGAAGCTATATTCCCATACCCATATGGAACTTTTGCAACTATAACTTTATGAAAAGTCTCTGAGAATATAAAACACTCAGGAGGTTCTTGCAATAGACTGGGAATCAGAGAGCCCTCTCTTCAGCTGTTTTTTGAAGGCAATCTGGGGTTATCTCAATCCATTGTTCTTTCATCCACTCCTAGTTGCTGTTCATGCTCTACTGAGTGTGCAATGCACATAATTGCGGTCTCAAGATATTTGTAGGTTCTACTAGGAGATTTTCCCTCTTGTTTCTCTTACTTTTTGTGTCTTGTGATTGATTGTCTGCCATTTAGAAGTAGCTAAATGTCTGTCTGGGTCTTTGTTCTTCGCTGGGTTTGATGCCGTTGTTGGGATGGGGGGTGCTTCTAACTCCAAGATCTTACATATCTCTGGTATATCTTCTGGATCCTTGAGTGTGATTGTCCTAGAGTCTTTTGAGATATATAAGGCAAAGGGAAACCCCCATCTATATGATATCTGATGTTTTCTAAGTAGGTGGGTGAGGGGGCGTAGAGCTCCCCTTCTATGCAGTGTCCTGGTGCTGAGGTCTTGGTAGAACTGAATCACGTTACCTTGGTATTTGAACGTTGGGTGTTTTCTTGCCACCTGTAAGATTTTGTCTTTGTCCGGGAAGAAGTTAGTTTGGTTATAATGTCCCTTGGGGGTAGGCCTGGTTTGGGCTTGGGTTTTAGTGCTCTGTGTGCTCTCTCTATATGAAAAGTATAATCAGCAGGAGAGTTTGTAAAGAGCTGGGTGAGATAGGGTAGGATTTCTGAGGGACTTACTTCTTCTGGAACTCCTTTGAGACGTATATTGTTCCTCCTGCTCCTATTCTCCAAATCTTCCATTTTATCTTGAAATTCTTCCAGTGTTTGTTGTTGTGTAGACATAGTTTGAGACATTTCATCCATTTGATCCACCATGGAGTCCTTTTGATCTTCTAGTGTCTCTATCCTATTACCCATCTCCATTAAATCCGATTTAATTTCAGAGAGACTGTTGGTCACTGATGAATGTATGGAATCGATTTTTCTCCCACAATTTTTCGAAATTGTCAGCAATATCTTTTTTGGATACTAAATTTCTGAGGTTGGCTATTGTCAACGGGCTTTTGTTGTGTACCTGTTGAGAGTCTGTATCAGATTCTTCTTCCACTTCTGCATCCATGTGTGGTTTGCTTGTTTGAGAGGGCTTAAAGAATGTAGATACGGCTGTAGATGTTATAGTTTTATCCCCTTTAGTGGGTCTTTTAGAAGTCATCTTGACGCTGAGTGGGTACTAATCAGGCACGTGAGAAGATTATGTAAAGTTCTGACCCCCTTATTAGTAGAGGAGGTTGCATCTTACTGGACAGTGAATTGCAGTGTGAGTGAACTGAAAGGAAATCTAATGTGACCCAGACTCTTCTATAGATACTATATTTAGGCAGGCAATCTATCCTCCATAAAACTAGAGGTAGGGTTTATATTTGCATGTCATATAAGGATTCACATTGATGTTGGTCTCCTTATGATAGCCAAAATTTAGTTCCCCCAGTACAGGTTATGATGTTATTCACATTCCGGTCGGTAGGACTTTAAAACATCTGTGTAGATTAATCTTCTATTTTCCCTCCGAAGATAAGCTACAACCTCACACCTTGTTTCTGTATGTGTTTTCCAGGGGATGTAAGCAGCTAGACTAACACTGAGAGAGGCTGTGGCAGTTATTTGTGGATCAGTGACCCCCCTCTCCCCAGGGCAGTTATCCTCACAGGATGATCTCGGTAAAGGGTATAGGGGATATGACCTGTCACCACTCTGGGCTGACAGGAAAGGGGGGGGGGAGGGTGTTGAAAAAACTTTCTCCTATAGTACTGCTATGTTAATATAGCTGGTTGCTAAAAAAACAGTCAACTCAGTGTTTAATAAGCTGAGTAGGAGGCAACTGGTGTGTCTAGGGGGGTGTAAGAGCTCCTGGAGTGTCTATAAGCCTTTATATGAAAGAGAATGTGAGTGGTGTCAGATGATTTTATGTCCCCTTTATTTTATTTGTGCTTATAACTTGCTTGGTGTTACTGCCAGATTTTCTGTGTAGGCACTTGTTCACACTCTCTCCCCTATAGTTCCTGGGTAGTGCGGTATTCTGTGATATTCAGACAGACTCTGGGGCAGCCACAGTATCTCAAGCTGCACTTAGTGACCCTCCAGAACAGGCCAAACCGCAACCCCACTAAGTAAGATGTTTGTATTTTTCTGTACTATACCCAGGACCTAATACAGTCTGTGAGCACCGGAGTTTTGTTTAAATCGAAGTGTGCAGCTTAATCACTCTCACTGCTGCGTCTCACTCAGGAATAAGCCCCCTCTGTCTCTTCCGGTCTTACTCCGTAGGTCTCTGTGACGTCACACAATGATGGCGCCCTTCGCGCCTTTTTGTCTTTGCCCCGTTAGTGTTTAATCTACTGTAGCTATGTTCCCCAGTGTCCGCCTATCTCACCGGTACTTTTATGATCCGCTTCTCCTTTTATATGTAGCAGGGGTAATTGATCTTGTGGGATCTCTGGGCTCCGGTCCATTCAATAGGTGGTTATATTCACGGCTCAGATAATCCCCTCAGCAGGGGCAATGGAGCGCCAAACTCCCAGTCTTCCGGTGCCACAGATCTTCCGATGTCCTGATATGTATAAATATTTTTGTATACTTCTTTTAGATAGTAAATAGTTTAAAAATAAGCGTAACACGTCTGCTCTGCTCTTAGGCTAACTCCGCCCCCCTGGAGATAAATTTTTAAGCGTCATAATATGGTCTTTATAGTTTATAGAAATTTCAGTACATTTGGTACACATTCTAAGAGGGGGTTCCACCATGGCTTCCAAACATATTGAACAAGGAGTTTCCTCTATGTCAGACATGTTTGACAGACTAGTAATGAGATAAGCAAGCTTGGAAAACACTTTAATAAATGTGAAACAGCAATTAAACAAAAACGTTACTGTGCCTTTAAGGGAAAAAAACTAGCACTTAAACTGCAAAACAGTGTAAAAATACAGTAAAGTCTTTGAAATTTTTACAGTGTGTGTAAGGGACTAAAGCAACATTGCACCCACTTGCAAATGGATGATTAACCCCTTAGGCCCCAAACCGGATTGAAAAACGTTAAACGTTAAAAGTCAATTGAGCACCTTGCCACAGCTCTGCTGAGGCTCCTATCTGCCCTTAAATACGATTTTGTGCAGAAATAACCCCTTTGAAATGGTCCTCAGATGCCAGAGGAAACCTCTAGGGAAGCTGGATGTCTCAGTCTGAATTAAAACTGCGGTTAGAGCGCTAAAATAGGCCCCTCCCACCATGTACTGGATGTCAGATGGGCTTTAAGAAAATACTCCTGGGAGTATATGACTAACCATGTGGAAACTAGGCCCCAAATAAAGACTTATCTCCCTCAGAGAAAAAACGTCCTATTTATGAAGTCATGTAAACGTTTTGTCACTAAGTAATATGAATATTAACATGAGTATTACCCTGTTTTGTAAGCATGATCCCAGTCGCTGTTAAATCACTGCATCAGGCTTACCTCAAATACACAGGCTCTGTCAGCATTTTCTAGAACTTATTCATCTCTCTAGAAATAAAAATACTGAACATACCTCAAAGCAGGTAAACTGCAGGCCGTTCCCCCAACTGAAGTTTTCCAATATTCATCAGTTATGTGTGAGAAAAGCAATGGACCTTAGTTACAAACCGCTAAGATCATCAAACCTCCAGGCAGAATTCTTCTTCTAATTTCTGCCTGAGAGTAAAACAGTACAACGCCGGTACCGTTTAAAAATAAAAAACTTTTGATTGAAGGTAAAAACTGCACTAAGTCACCACATATCTCTTGATACTTCCTTTCTTGTCGAGAGTTGCAAGAGAATGACTGGGGGTGGCAGTTAGGGGAGGAGCTATATAGACAGCTCTGCTGTGGGTGTTCTCTTGCAACTTCCTGTTGGGAAGGAGAATATCCCACAAGTAATGGATGAACCCGTGGACTGGATACACCTTACAAGAGAAATAAACCCTAATATAGCTACAATATAACTAATAGTTACATTATAGCTATTTTAGGATTTATTTTTATTTCACAGGCAACTTTGTATTTAATTTAACTAGGTACAATAGCTATTAAATAGTTAATAACTATTTAATAGCTACCTAGTTAAAATAATTACAAAATTACCTGTAAAATAAATCCTAACCTAAGTTACAAATACACCTAACACTACACTATCAATAAATTAATTACATAAATAACTACAATTATCTAAAATAAAAAACAATTAAATAAACTATATTAAAAAAACAAACACTAAATTACAAAAAATAAAAAAATATTACAAGAAGTTTAATCTAATTACACCTAATCTAAGCCCCCTAATAAAATAAAAGAGCACCCCAAAATAAAAAATAATTACCTATCCTGAACTAAATTACAAATAGCCTTAAAAGGGCCTTTTGCAGGGCATTGCCCCAAAGTAATCGGCTCTTTTACCTGTAAAAAAAAAGAAACACAATACCCCCCCCAACATTACAACCCACCACCCACACACCCCTACTCTAAAACCCAACCGATCCCCCCTTAAAAAAACCTAACACTACCCCATTGAAGATCACCCTACCTTGAGTCGTTTTCACCCAGCCGGGCACCAGTGGTCATCCGATGGGGCAGAAGAGGACATCCAGACCGGCAGAAGTCTTCATCCTATCCGGGCAGAAGAGGACATCCGGACCGGCAGACATCTTCATCCAAGCGGCATCTTCTATCTTCATCCATCCAACGAGGAATGGCTCCATCTTGAAGACCTTCAGTGTGGAACATTCTTCTAGTCCGACGACTACCCGACGAATGAATATTCCTTTAAGTGACGTCATCCAAGATGGCGTCCCTCGAATTCCGATTGGCTGATAGGATTCTATCAGCCAATCGGAATTAAGGTAGGAAAAATCTGATTGGTTGATTTAATCAGCCAATCGGATTGAAGTTCAATATATTTAATAGCTATTGTACCTAGTTAAAATAAATACAAAGTTGCCTGTAAAATAAATATAAATCCTAAAATAGCTACAATGTAACTATTAGTTATATTGTAGCTATATTAGGGTTAATTTTTTAGGTAAGTATTTAGTTTTAAATAGGAATAATTTATTTAATTATAGTAATTTTATTTAGATTTATTTAATATTTAAGTTAGGGGGGTGTTAGGGTAAGTGTTAGACTTAGGTTTAGGGGTTAATAATTATATTATAGTGGCGGCGGTGTAGGGGGGGGCAGGATAGGGGTTAATACATTTATTATAGGTGGCGGCGGTATAGGGGGGGGCATGATAGGGGTTAATAAATTTATTATAGGTGGCGGCGGTATAGGGGGGGCAGGATAGGGGTTAATAAATTTATTATAGGTGGCGGCGGTATAGGGGGGGCAGGATAGGGGTTAATAGGTATTATGTAGGTGGCAGCGGGGTCCGGGAGCGGCGGTTTAGGGGTTAACATATTTATTATAGTTGCGGCGGGGTCTAGGAGTGGCGGTTTAAGGGTTAACATATTTATTATAGTTGCGACGGGGGCCAGGAGCAGCGGTTTAGGGGTTAATATATTTATTATAGTTGCGGCGGGGTCTAGGAGTGGCGGTTTAGGGGTTAACATATTTATTATAGTTGCGGCGGGGGCCAGGAGCAGCGGTTTAGGGGTTAACATATTATAGTTGCGGCGGGGGCCAGGAGCAGCGGTTTAGGGGTTAATATATTTATTATAGTTGCGGCGGGTCTAGGAGCGGCGGTTTAGGGGTTAATAACTTTATTTAGTTGCGGGGGGCTCCGGGGGCGCCGGTATAGGGGGTAGAACAGTATCTTATAGTGTGAGTGCTTAGTGACAGGGGTATTAATAAAGCTGTAAAAAAGCCGAAGAGCAGCGAGATTGATGATTGATAACTATCACAGTCCGCTGCTCATCGCCCCGTACTTGGTGCACGGCTTTTTGACAGATTTATTGATAACTTTGGCGAGCGTATTCAGGTCCGCGGCAGCGATGTGAGGCGAGCTTAGGCGAGCGTATTGGGGCCGGCGAAGGCAGGTAAGTACGGAGCTTCATAACTAGAGGCCAATGCCTCTAGTCTCTATTGTCAGGTTCCACAAGATGTCTGGATGTTCAAGCTCTAGGAGTGAATACTCTGACATGGTAGTTCACTCTGATCTATGTATTTTTTACTATTTCCTCTCATTCCTTATTTAAAGTCTGAGGAGAATTTTGAAGGAAAAAGTAACATTTTTGTAATCCTTCCCTTTTTGGCCTTTCAGACCTTGGTTTCTAGTGCAGAGGCTGACAATTCAATCTCCATGGATAGTTCCAATGTCACAAAACATGGTGGTTTCAGGAACCTCTGTTGTTTCCATGCTTTAGGTTGAAGTCATGACTGCTGAAATTTGCTGCAGTTGAATTTTTTGGCCTTAGTGTTTTGAACACACTTGTAAACCCACAACTATTGTTTTTTTTATCAATACTGGTTTGTTTTTTGCTATTGGATAATCCAATTGAATGCTTTCACAACAGATATTCTGCTATCTGTTGGTGCTCTGCAAATTACTTCTAATAACAATAATCTCTATTGATTAGGATTTCGTTTTTTTTGTGCTCCAACACTTGCGGTTTAGATTTTCATCCTGGGGTCTTCCTTTTGATTTTGAAGGCATTAATGGATTTCCCTTTCATATCCTTCTTCGTGACATTTCTAACTGGTTTCTTACATTGAAAAACACTTTTTCTAGTGGCTATTACATCAGCAGGAGATGTTTCATGGACTTTATGTGCAGCAGTCATACCCTATTCTTTCAGGAATTCCAAAAAGGATGGCAGCAAATAGGGGATAGAAAAATTTACACCTAGATTACGAGTCTTGCGTTAGCCTTAAAAAGCAGCATTGAGAGGTCCCAACGCTGCTTTTTAACGCCCGCTGGTTTTACGAGTCTTGCAGGTACAGGTGTACTGCTTACTTTTTTTTTTTCCGCGACTCAAGCATACCGCAAATCCAATTACGCCAATTGCGTATCCCATACTTTCAATGGGATTTTCCTAACGCCGGTATTACAAGTCTTGGACAAAGTGAGCGGTACACCCTCTCCTGTCAAGACTCCTACCGCATTTAAAAGTCAGTAGTTAAGAGTTTTATGGGCTAACGCCGTAACATAAAACTCTTAACTAAAGTGCTAAAAAGTACACTAACACCCATAAACTACCTATTAACCCCTAAACTGAGGTCCCCCCCACATCGCAAACACTTAAATAAAAAATGTAACCCCTAATCTGCCGACCGGACATTGCCGCCACTTTAATAAATATATTAAACCCCTAAACCGCTGCACTCCCGCCTCGCAAACACTAGTTAAATATTATTAACCCCTAATCCGCCGTCTCTAACATCGTCGACACCTACCTACATTTATTAACCCCTAATCTGCCGTCCCCAACGTCGCCGCCACTATATTAAATGTATTAACCCCTAAACCTAAGTCTAACCCTAACCCTAACACCCCCCTAACTTAAATATAATTTAAATAAATCTAAATAAAATTACTATCATTAACTAAATTATTCATATTTAAAACTAAATGCTTACCTATAAAATAAACCCTAAGCTAGCTACAATATAACTAATAGTTACATTGTAGCTATCTTAGGTTTTATTTTTATTTTACAGGCAAGTTTGTATTTATTTTAACTAGATAGAATAGTTATTAAATAGTTATTAACTATTTAATAACTACCTAGCTAAAATAAATACAAGTTTACCTGTAAAATAAATCCTAACCTAAGTTACAATTACACCTAACACTACACTATAATTAAATTAAATCCCTAAACTAAATACAATTAAATACAATTAAATAAAATAAACTAAAGTACAAAAACAAACACTAAATTACAGAAAATAAAAAAACTATTACAAATTTTTAAACTAATTACACCTAATCTAATCCCCCTAATAAAATAAAAAAGCCCCCCAAAATAACAAAAATCCCTACCCTATACTAAATGACAAATAGCCCTTAAAAGGGCTTTTTGCAGGGTATTGCCCCAAAGTAATCAGCTCTTTTACCTGTTAAAAAAAAATACAATACCGCCTCAACATTACAACCCACCACCCACACACCCAACCCTACTCTAAAACCCACCCAATCCCCCCTTAATAAAACCTAATACTAACCCCTTGAAGATCACCCTACCTTGAGAAGTCTTCACCCAACCGGGCTGAAGTCCTCAACGAAGCCGGGCAAAGTGGTCCTCCAGACAGGCAGAAGTCTTCATCCTATCCGGGCAGAAGAGGTCCTCCAGACGGGCAGAAGTCTTCATCCAGGTGGCATCTTCTATCTTCATCCTTCTGGCGTGGAGCGGGTCCATCTTCAAGCCATCGGAATTCATCCTATCAACCAATCGGAATTCAAGGGACGCCATCATGGATGACGTTATTTAAAGGAATCTTCATTCTTCAGTTGGATGTTGTTTCAAGAGGATGCTCCGCGTCGGTTGGCTTGAAAATGGACCCGCTCTGCGCCGGAAGGATGAAGATAGAAGATGCCGCCTGGATGAAGACTTCTGCCCATTTGGAGGACCTCTTCTGCCCGGATAGGATGAAGACTTCAGCCCGTCTGGAGGACCACTTCGCCCGGCTTCGTTGAGGACTTCGGCCAGATTGGGTGAAGACTTCTCAACGTAGGGTGATCTTCAAAGGGTTAGTATTAGGTTTTATTAAGGGGGGATTGGGTGGGTTTTAGAGTAGGGTTGGGTGTGTGGGTGGTGGGTTGTAATGTTGGGGGGTATTGTATTTTCTTTTTACAGGGAAAAGAACTGATTACTTTGGGGCAATGCCCCGCAAAAAGCCCTTTTAAGGGCTATTTGTAATTTAGTATAGGGTAGGGATTTTTATTATTTTGGGGGGATTTTTTATTTTATTATTGGGATTAGATTAGGTGTAATTAGTTTAAAAATTTGTAATTATTTTTTTATTTTCTGTAATTTAGTGGGTGTTTTTTTTGTACTTTAGTTTATTTTATTGTATTTAATTGTACTTAGTTTAGGGATTTAATTTAATTATAGTGTAGTTTTAGATATAATTGTAACTTAGGTTAGGATTTATTTTACAGGTAAATTTGTATTTATTTTAGCTAGGTAGTTATTAAATAGTTAATAACTATTTAGTAACTATTGTACCTAGTTAAAATAAATAAAAAGTTGACTGTAAAAAAAAATAAACCCTAAACTACCTACAATGTAACTATTAGTTATATTGTAGCTATATTAGGGTTTATTTTATATGTCAGTATTTAGTTTTAAATAGGAATAATTTAGTTAATGCTAGTAATTTTATTTAGATTATTTAAATTATATTTTAATTAGGGGGTGTTAGGGTTAGACTTAGGTTTAGAGGTTAATAACTTTATTATAGTGGCGGCGACGTTGTGGGCGGCAGATTAGGGGTTAATAAGTATAATGTAGGTGGCGGCTGTGTCCGGAGCAGCAGATTAGGTGTTAATAGTTATAATGTAGGTGGCGACGATGTCGGGGGCGGCAGATTAGGGGTTAATAAGTATAATGTAGGTGGCGGCTGTGTCCGGAGCAGCAGATTAGGTGTTAATAGTTATAATGTAGGTGGCGACGATGTCGGGGGCGGCAGATTAGGGGTTAATAAGTGTAAGATTAGAGGTGTTTAGACTCGGGGTTCATGTTAGGGTGTTAGGTGTAGACATAAATGGTATTTCCGCATAGGAATCAATGGGGCTGCATTAGAAGCTGAACGCTGCTTTTTTGCAGGTGTTAGGTTTTTTTCAGCCGGCTCAGCCCCATTGATTTCTATGGGGAAATCGTGCACGAGCATGTATAACCAGCTCACCGCTCACTTAAGCAGCGCTGGTATTGAGGTGAGATGTGGAGCAAAATTTTGCTCTACGCTCACTTTTCTGCGGCTAACGCCGGGTTGCAGAAAACTCGTAATACCAGCATTGTTTGTAGGTGAGCGGTGAGCAGAAACTGCTCGTCAGCACCGCACGGCTTACTGACAAAAACTCATAATCTAGCCGTTATTTAGCACACAAACAGCGGCGTTTCAGGAATTACCTTCCCTTAATCATGGTACAGAGCACCCTTATATACCCAACCGCCACAAGTGGGCAGTAAAGACATATTTACAAAATTAACTCTTCCCCAATATTTGAAATAATAATCATAAAGAGTGCTACGAGACCTTACACTGAGCGGCAGCCATTAGTAAAATATTAACATAATTCACTTAAAGGGACACTGAACCCAATTTTTTTCTTTCATGTTTCAGATAGAGCAGCAATTTTAAGCAACTGTCTAATTTACTCCTATTATTGAATTTTCTTGGTATCTTTATTTGAAAAGCAAGAATGTAAGTTTAGATGCAGGCCCATTTTTGGTGAACAACCTGGGTTGTTCTTGCTGATTGGTGGATATATGTATCCACCAATGAACAAGTGCTATTTGATAATAGGAGTAAATTAGTAAGTTGCTTAAAATTGCTGCTCTATCTGAATCGTGAAAGAAAGCATTTGGGTTCAGTGTCCCTTTAAATATAACATAACAATCAAATATAGAAATGTAAAAAAACAGAAAAATAATTCATAAGATCCCACTCTCTATTCATGCCCTAGGGTTCCATAGTGCCAAGTTAGTAAATCCAGAAACACTCCGTTTGTTTTAGCAAGAGGTCTCTATCACTTCCTCTTCTAGGTCTCGGGATATACTCCATAACTTGAAACCTAAGCTGATTTACAGCATGTCCCATTTTGGAAAGTGACAAGATACAGGGGCAAGTTTATTATTAGCCCTCACAGTGCTTTTGTGTTCAATTATCCTATCTCTAATAGGCCAAGTCATCTCCCCACATAGCCCCGCCCACAAGGACACTTGACCAAGTAAATCACATATTGGGTTTTGCAGGTCAAATACTTTTTGCCAAATCTAGGATGGAAAAAGGCTGATCCTTTGATCCTGTTCCCACAACAGGAGCATCCAAGACAAGGAAAACACCCATTGTTTTTACTGGTGAAACACCTTTGTTTGTCTGTAAGGGAGAGGGAGCCTATGTCAGCCTTAATCAATTTTTGATGGATTTTATAACCGCCAGTTACGATCGGCATGTCACAAACAGAAGTAATCCGGTTTGATGTTACATCGGATCCTCTTGGGGTAATTATACAGAGTAACAGTGGGAATAACATTGTGGAAAATACCTCTGATTCAGTTATTTCTCAAGAAGAACTCGCTGTTTTGAATAAGGGTCTTTCATTCTGCCCCAGGAGTGACTGTCATTTCTTCCAACTTTATAAAGACCTTTACAGATTCTTTAGAAATATCAGACTTAAGACATTGAATTTGAATAATTTGTCAAATTTTACTGTGAATACTGAAATATGTTAAGTCTAAAAAGAGTAGGTCTGATGAACAAGAGTTCCAAAATAATCACAGGCCTAGATTTGGAGTTTGGCGGTAGCCGTGAAAACCAGCGTTAGAGGCTCCTAACGCTGGTTTTAGGCTACCTCTGGTATTTGGAGTCAGTCAAAAAAGGGTCTAACGCTCACTTTTCAGCCGCGACTTTTCCATACCGCAGATCCCCCTACGCCATTTGCGTATCCTATCTTTTCAATGGGATCTTTCTAATGCTAGTATTTAGAGTCGTGGCTGAAGTGAGCGTTAGAAATCTAACGACAAAACTCCAGCCGCAGAAAAAAGTCAGTAGTTAAGAGATTTCTGGGCTAACGCCGGTTCATAAAGCTCTTAACTACTGTACTCTAAAGTACACTAACACCCATAAACTACCTATGTACCCCTAAACCGAGGTCCCCCCACATCGCCGCCACTCGATTAAATTTTTTTAACCACTAATCTGCCGACCGCAAAGCGCCGCCAGCTAAGTTATCCCTATGTACCCCTAATCTGCTGCCCCTAACACCGCCGACCCCTGTATTATATTTATTAACCCCTAACCTGGCCCCCACAATGTCGCCGCCAGCTACCTACAATAATTAACCCCTAATCTGCCGACCGCAAAGCGCCGCCACCTACATTATAGCTATGTACCCCTAATCTGCTGCCCCTAACACCGCCGACCCCTATATTATATTTATTAACCCCTAATCTGCCGCCCTCAACGTCGCCTCCACCTGCCTACACTTATTAACCCCTAATCTGCCGACCGGACCGCACCGCTATTATAAGAAAGTTATTAACCCCTAATCCACCTCACTAACCCTATAATAAATAGTATTAACCCCTAATCTGCCCTCCCTAACATCGCCGACACCTAACTTCAAACATTAACCCCTAATCTGCCGACCGGAGCTCACCGCTATTCTAATAAATGTATTAACCCCTAAAGCTAAGTCTAACCCTAACACTAACACCCCCCTAAGTTAAATATAATTTAAATCTAACAAAATTAATTAACTCTTATTAAATAAATTATTCCTATTTAAAGCTAAATACTTACCTGTTAAATAAATCCTAATATAGCTACAATATAAATTATAATTATATTATAGCTATTTTAGGATTTATATTTATTTTACAGGTAACTTTGTATTTATTTTAACCAGGTACAATAGCTATTAAATAGTTAAGAACTATTTAATAGTTACCTAGTTAAAATAATTACAAATTTACCTGTAAAATAAATCCTAACCTAAGTTACAATTAAACCTAACACTACACTAGCAATAAATAAATTAAATAAAATACCTACAAATAACTACAATGAAATAAACTAACTAAAGTACAAAAAATAAAAAAGAACTAAGTTACAAAAAATAAAAAAATATTTACAAACATAAGAAAAATATTACAGCAATTTTAAACTAATTACACCTACTCTAAGCCCCCTAATAAAATAACAAAGCCCCCCAAAATAAAAAAATGCCCTACCCAATCGGAACAGCCAATAGAATGCAAGCTCAATCTGAATGGCTGATCGGATCAGCCAATCGGATTGAACTTGATTCTGATTGGCTGATTCCATCAGCCAATCAGAATTTTCCTACCTTAATTCCGATTGGCTGATAGAATCCTATCAGCCAATCGGAATTCGAGGGACGCCATCTTGGATGACGTCCCTTAAAGGAACCTTCATTCGGCTAGTAGGCGTCGGGAGAAGAGGATGTTCCGCGTCGGATGGAAGATGATGGCTCCCGAAGAAAGAAGATTGAAGATGCCGTTGATAGAAGACTTCATCCGGATCATGGACCTCTTCAGCTCCCGCTTGGATGAAGACTTCAGCCGGATCATGGACCTCTTCAGCTCCCGCTTGGATGATGACTTCAGCCGGATCATGGACCTCTTCAGCCCCCCGCTTGGGCTTGGATCAGGACATCGGAGGAGCTCTTCTGGACCGATCGGTGAACCTGGTATGGTGAAGATAAGGTAGGAAGATCTTCAGGGGCTTAGTGTTAGGTTTATTTAAGGGGGGTTTGGGTTAGATTAGGGGTATGTGGGTGGTGGGTTGTAATGTTGGGGGGGGGTATTGTATGTTTTTTTTTACAGGCAAAAGAGCTGAACTTCTTGGGGCATGCCCCGCAAAGGGCCCTGTTCAGGGCTGGTAAGGTAAAAGAGTTTTGAACTTTAGTAATTTAGAATAGGGTAGGGCATTTATTTATTTTGGGGGGCTTTATTTTATTAGGGGGCTTAGAGTAGGTGTAATTAGTTTAAAATTGTTGTAATATTTTTCTTATGTTTGTAAATATTTTTTTATTTTTTGTAACTTAGTTCTTTTTTATTTTTTGTACTTTAGTTAGTTTATTTCATTGTAGTTATTTGTAGGTATTGTATTTAATTAATTTATTGATAGTGTAGTGTTAGGTTTAATTGTAGTTAATTGTAGGTATTTTATTTAATTTATTTATTGCTAGTGTAGTGTTAGGTTTAATTGTAACTTAGGTTAGGATTTATTTTACAGGTAATTTTGTAATTATTTTAACTAGGTAGCTATTAAATAGTTCTTAACTATTTAATAGCTATTGTACCTGGTTAAAATAAATACAAAGTTACCTGTAAAATAAATATAAATCCTAAAATAGCTATAATATAGTTATAATTTATATTGTAGCTATATTAGGATTTATTTTACAGGTAAGTATTTAGCTTTAAATAGGAATAATTTATTTAATAAGAGTTAATTCATTTCGTTAGATTTAAATTATATTTAACTTAGGGGGGTGTTAGTGTTAGGGTTAGACTTAGCTTTAGGGGTTAATACATTTATTAGAATAGCGGTGAGCTCCGGTCGGCAGATTAGGGGTTAATGTTTGAAGTTAGGTGTCGGCGATGTTAGGGAGGGCAGATTAGGGGTTAATACTATTTATTATAGGGTTAGTGAGGCGGATTAGGGGTTAATAACTTTATAATAATAGCGGTGTGGTCCGATCGGCAGATTAGGGGTTAATAAGTGTAGGCAGGTGGAGGCGACGTTGTGGGGGGCAGATTAGGGGTTAATAAATATAATATAGGGGTCGGCGGTGTTAGGGGCAGCAGATTAGGGGTACATAGGGATAATGTAAGTAGCGGCGGTTTACGGAGCGGCAGATTAGGGGTTAAAAATAATATACAGGGGTCAGCGATAGCGGGGGCGGCAGAATAGGGGTTAATAAGTGTAAGGTTAGGGGTCTTTTGACTCGGGGTACATGTTAGGGTGTTAGGTGCAGACGTAGGAAGTGTTTCCCCATAGCAAACAATGGGGCTGCGTTAGGAGCTGAACGCGGCTTTTTTGCAGGTGTTAGGTTTTTTTTCAGCTCAAACAGCCCCATTGTTTCCTATAGGGGAATCGTGCACGAGCACGTTTTTGAGGCTGGCCGGGTCCGTAAGCAACTCTGGTATCGAGAGTTGCAGTTGCGTTAAATATGCTCTACGCTCCTTTTTTGGAGCCTAACGCTGACATTATATGGACTCTCAATACCAGAGTTATTTTAAAGGTGCGGCCAGAAAAAAGCTGGCGTTAGCTACGCAGGTCGTTACCGACAAAACTCTAAATCTAGCCGACAGTGTGGAAACATTTGTTAACTTGGTTTTGCATGATATCGATTTACTTAAGCACAAATTGCATAAAGAGAAATTCTCTAATAAAGGTGGAAATTAATGGCAATATAGCTTGGGTAATAAAAAGGATATATCAGGTATTTCGAATAGACAAAGACATTTTTCAAGTAAAGATTTTGAGGCTTTGAATGCTCTAAAGTCTAGAGATGATATAATCTTAAAAAAAGTGACAAGGGTGGTGCTATTGTTATTATATTATGAGATTAGAAGCCAGTTATGAAATGAGTACTTTGTAACCCTATTTTTCTTATACAGAAGGAGCTTAACAGGATTGTCCTTAATGCACTGAATAATGTTATTATTGGTAAGGATTTGGCTACATTTTTGGAGATTAAACACCCTCAAACTCCTGTAACTTATACTTTGCCAAAGATTCATAAAAATGAAAAGGAACCCCGGGTCGTCCCATTGTTTCAAGTAATGTTTCAGTATCCTCTAATGTTTCCATTTATTTGGATAAAATCCTTAGACCTTATGTAGAAATGGTTAATTCCTTTATTAAGGATACTGGTGATTTTTTTATTAAAAATTGAAGCACTGAGTCTGAATACCAGTAAATTCCTCCTTTTTAGTCTCAATGTGGAAAGTTTATACACTTCCATCACTCATGTGAGTGGTGTAGGAGCTGTAAGAGCTGTTTTGAGTAGCAGTAAAGATTTTTCCACTATACGGATTGACTTCCTTATTCAACTATTTTAATTTGTTTTGCAGGTACAAGGTACTGCAATGGGTTCCAATGTTGCCCCGAATTATGACAATTTGTTAATGAACATGTTTGAAGAAATATTTGTTTTTCCTAATGTGGATTTCATTCGGTGTGGCGCCTGTTGGTGGAGCTACATCGACGATATCTTTGGAATTTGGTTGGGCAATGTTATTTTTATTATCGGTTATTTGTAGAGTGCCAACAGATTACGCAGCGCTATAAACAGAGGCGGAGTACAACAAAACAATTATAGGGATCAAATGGGTAGAGGGCCCTGCCAAGAGTTGCACTGTTGTAGTCAGCTCTTAAAAAGGTGATCTACAAACAGCTGGACTCTTAGGCTTACATGCTAAGGGGATTCAGGGGATAGCAATGGAGGAGATGAACTGGTATAAAGAAAGGTTAGCATAGGTTGTATGCATCCCTGAACAGTAGAGTCTTTAGGGAGCACTTGAAGCTTTTAAAACTAGAAGAGAGTCTTGTGGAGCGAGGCAGAGAGTTCCACAAGATGGGAGCCAGTCTGGAGAAGTCCTGTAAAGGGGAGTGTGATGAGGTGACAAGAGAGGAGGAGAGTAGGAGGTCATGAGCAGAGCAAAGGGGACGGGAGGGAGAGTATCTGGAGACAAGGTCTGAGATATAGGGGGGAGCAGTGCAGTTGAGGGCTTTGCATGTCAGAATGAGAATTTTGTGTTTGTTTCTAGAGGCAAAAGGAAGCCAGTGAAGGGATTGACAGAGAGGTGCAGCAGATGAAGAGTGACGTTTAAGGAAGAGGAGTCTGGCAGAGGCATTCATTATGGATTGTAAAGGAGCTAGGCGGCAGGTGGGGAGACCAAAGAGGACAGAGTTGCAGTAATCGAGGCGGGAAAGAATGAGAGAGTGGATTAAAATCTTAGTTGTGTCTTGTGTAAGGAAGTGTCTAATTTTAGAAATGTTTTTAAGGTGGAAGCGGCAGGCTTTAGCCAATGACTGAATGTGAGGAGTGAAAGTAAGATCAGAGTCAAATGTGACCCCGAGACATCGGGCCTGCGGGGTAGTGGTAATGATGGAGTTGTCGACAGTTATAGAGAGATTGGGGGTGGAGAGTTTAGAAGAAGGGGGGAAAATAAGGAGCTCAGTTTTGGAGAGATTTAGCTTGAGGTAGTGAGAGGACATCCAGTTAGAGATGTGAGAGAGACAGTTAGTGACACGGGTTAGCAAGGAAGGAGATAGGTCTGGTGCAGAGAAGTAGATTTGGGTGTCATTGGCATACAAATGATATTGTAAACTGTGGGACTTTATTAGGGAACCTAGTGATGACGTGTAGATTGAGAAGAGAAGGGGACAGAGGACAGAGCCTTGCGGTACTCCAACAGAAAGTGGTGACGGGGCAGAGGAGGCCCCAGAGAAGGCTACATTAAAGGTATGGTTTGACAGGTAGGAAGAGAGCCACAAGAGGGCTCTGTCACAGATGCCGAAGGATTGGAGGGTTTGGAGCAAAAGAGGGTGGTCAACAGTGTCAAAGGCCGCGGACAGATCAAGGAGGATAAGCAGAGAGAAGTGGCCTTTTGATTTTGCTGTAAGTAGGTAATTGGTAACCTTAAAAATTGCTGTCTCTGTGGTGTGATGGGGACGAAATCCAGATTGCAATGGGTCAAGGAGGGAGTTTATTGTAAGGAAATGGATAGGCGTGCATAAGCTAGTTTTTCAAGAAGCTTTGATGCAAGAGGGAGGAGGGAAATAGGGCAGTAGTTGGATGGGGAGGTAGGATCAAGGGAAGGTTTTTTGAGGATAGGTGTGACCAGTGCATGTTTCAGCGATGAGGGAAATATACTGGTGCTGAGGGAGAGGTTGAAAGTGTGTGTGAGTATAGGGGTAAGGGTGGCAGAGAGGGAGGGGAGTAGCTGTGAAGGGATAGGGTCAAGGGGACAGGTAGTGAGGTGAGAGCGCAGTATAAGTGCCGAAACTTCTTCCTCAGTAACAGGGGAGAATGAACTAAGTTTCAGGTTATGTGGGTTGTGGTTGATTGAGAGCATTTGAGGGGGTGAGAGAATGGAATTATGTTGAGAGCTGATTTCATTTCTGATGGAGTCGATTTTGTTATTGAAGTGGTTGGCAAAGTCTTGAGCTGACAGAGAAGTTGTATTAGGAGGTGGGGGAGGGCGGAGAAGAGTATTGAAAGTGGAGAACAAACGTTTTGGGTTTGAAGAAAGATTAGAGATAAGAGTAGAGAAGTAGTGTTGCTTATGGAAATTAATGGCAGAGTAGGAGTTCAAGATAAATTTGTAATGTTGAAAATCAGCTGAACTCCTAGATTTTCTCCAGTGCCGCTCAGCAGTATGGGAACATCTGCGTAGGTATCATGTCAAAGGAGTATGCCAGGGCTGAGGATGAGTGTTTGATTTCCAAACTATGGTAAGAGGGGCGAGATTGTCAAGGACGGATGTAAGGGTGGAATTATAATGGCAGATTGGTCAGGGCATGAAAAGGAGGAGAAGGATGAGAGGAGAGGTTTGAGGGAATTAGAAAGCTGTTGTTGATCTAATGACATAATGCTTCTGTGAAGTTTGGTGTGAGGAGCAGAAGGAGGGAGAGTTGTAGGGAGGGATGATATGTTGCAAGTAAGGAGATGATGGTTAGAAAGAGGAAAGGGGGAGTTTGTGAAGTTTGAGAGAGTGCATCGATAGCTAAAGATCAGGTCAAGGGAGTGACCATCTTTGTGAGTGGGAGAATCAGTCCATTGTGACAAACCGAAAGAGGAAGTGAGTTGCAGAAGTTGTTTTGCAGAGGAGGCAGTGGGATTGTCAAGAGGGATGTTGAAGTCACCAAGAATGAGGGAAGGGGTGTCTGAGGAAAAGAAAAAAGGTAGCCAGGCAGCCAAGTGATCTAGATATTGAGTTGAGGAGCCAGGAGGACAGTATATGACTGCAACACGTATAGAAAAAGGAGAGAATGAGCGAATCATGTGTGTTTCGAATGAGGAAAATGTGAGGGAAGAGATGGGATGTATTTGATGAAAGGTGCAATGAGAGGAAAGTAAAATACCTACACCATCTCCTTGTCTATTACCAGACCTAGGAGTGTGGCTGAAGTGGAGACCCCCATGTGACAGAGCAGCACTGGATGAGAGCCAGGTTTCTGTTAGGGCCAGAAGGAGAGTAAAAAACACCAGAGAGCAGTGAATAGTTTGCAGATTGACAGGGTCTCTATTCACGTACCAGAAGAGAGTTACAAGAGAGTAAAAAACACCAGAGTGCAGTGAATAGTTTGCAGATTGATGGGGACTCTATTCACGTACCAGAAGAGAGTTACAGGAGAGTAAAAAACACCAGAGAGCAGTGAATAGTTTGCAGATTGATGGGGACTCTATTCACGTACCAGAAGAGAGTTACAGGAGAGTAAAAAACACCAGAGAGCAGTGAATAGTTTGCAGATTGAAAGGGTCTCTATTCACGTACCAGAAGAGAGTTATAGGAGAGTTAAAAACACCAGAGAGCAGTGAATAGTTTGCAGATTGGCAGGGTCTCTATTCACGTACCAGAAGAGAGTTACAGGAGAGTAAAAAACACCAGAGAGCAGTGAATAGTTTGCAGATTGAAAGGGTCTCTATTCACGTACCAGAAGAGAGTTACAGGAGAGTAAAAAACACCAGAGTGCACTGAATAGTTTGCAGATTGACAGGGTCTCTATTCACGTACCAGAAGAGAGTTACAGGAGATTAAAAAAACATTGAAACCCTGATTGTATTTGTTAATAATTTAAACAGCTCCACTACTCACCTGAAGTTTAAACTAACTTATAGTGAGGAGGATTTGTTTTTTCTTGATACTAGGGTTATTAAATCAGGTAACTCATTGAAAGTTGATCTCTTTAGGAAATCCACTGATCGCAATAGTATTTTACACTTTCACAGTGCTCCCCCGCTAGCCCTTTTAAAGGCTTTACCCCGTAGTCAATTGCTCAGGGTTCATAGAATCGTTACTGATGAGACTCTGTTTGACATAAGACTTAGAGAAATGAAGGAACAGTTTGTGGAGAGAGGCTATCCGCCGACCATCGTTGAAAATGAGATGAACTTGGTTTCTGCCATCCCTAGAGAGACCTTATTGGGTCCTAAGAAGGGTTCTGTTAAAAATCGAAATGGTCAATGGTTGGTCTTTGTCTCTGAGTTTAATTCCCAAAGCAACTTGATCCAAAATATTAAGAAACATTGGGGTATTCTTGCTGCTAAGTGCAGCCCTGAGTTTGCGGATATACCAATGCCGGCCTTTTTTTTTTTTTTTTTTTTTTAACATGTTTATTTTTCCATCAGCGTCAAGAGAACTATAACAGACTTCATTTGCTCACATTGTGCACCACGCAGGGTAGAAAGTTTTCCCAATCATGTATATACAGAAAAAAGCAAATATGTAACATTTATGTCTACACAATAACTCTAAATTCATGTCCATTACCTTGTGGGCATCACATACTACATAGAAATTGTGAACGGCCCCAAAGGTGCCCAAGAGAAACAAACAAAGAAAAAAAGAAACCCCGTTACTGTGTTGCGCGTAGCTATACTTGCTGCATATTCTTCTCATTGGCCTGATCAAAGAAAGAAAAGAAAAAAAAGGGGGACAGAAAAGAGAAAGAAAGGAATAAAGAGAGAAAGAGAAAAAAAAAAAAAAAAAGGGGGGGGGGAAATTCAATTCAACCTCCTCCAACCTCCTCCTCCTCCTCCACCACCCTAAAAAAAGGGTATTTTATGATCCGATCTTTTTTCAAAGCCAGGATACTGGAAATACTTCTCTTAATATCAAACCTTCAAAATAGTTTGTTTTATGTAATGCCTTAGTAAGTATAAATTGTACAGGAAGCGGGTATGTCTGTATAATTTTTCCCCATTTATTAAAGAAACGTTGAGTTAATTTATTGTGTAAGCTTGAGGTATTATATTGTTCAAATATAATCTGTTGTCTCACTGCTTCTAGGAATATCTTGAAAGGTAGTGATCTCGTCTGTTTCCAATTCCTTAGGATTAGATTACGACCTATGAGTATAATAGTATTGATCAGATCGTAGTTCTGAGCTGTTATATTTAGGAAAAAGATATTTATAGGTTCTAGGACTAGATATTCAGAGCAAAATTTGTTTAGCCAAAAATTGACCTTCTGCCAAAATTGTCTTATTTTGGGGCACAACCAGAGGCAGTGCATCAGATCCGCCCTGGGCATTGAACATTTATAACATATTCCCGTGTTTTCCACAGACCATACTGCCAGTCTTTTTGGTGAAATATAGGCATTGTTAAGTAGTTTTAAAAACGATTCATGCCAGGAGGAACGGAGGGGGGCTTCAATCAGCCATTTAATGCCCTTCTTAATGCGATCCCAGTTAAGTTCTGGAAAATATTTTGCCCAATAACCTATATATTGTTCGCTGTTTAATTGTCCTTGCTTTGCCAGTAAAATTTTGTATAACAATGATATTGAGTGTTTGCCTTTAAGCAAGGTTATAAAATCCATCAAAAATTAATTAGGACTGACATAGGCTCCCCCTCTCTTACAGACAAACAAAGGTGTTTCACCAGTAAAACCAATGGGTGTTTTCCTTGTCTTGGATGTTCCTGTTGTGGGAACATGATCAAAGGATCAGCCTTTTTCCATCCTAGATCTGGCAAAAAGTATTTGATCAAGGGGTATTATACCTGCAAAACCTAATATGTGATTTACTTGGTCGAGTGCCCTTGTGGGCGGGGCTATGTGGGGGAGATGACTTGGCCTATTAGAGATATGATAATTGAACACAAAAGCACTGTGAGGACTAATAATAAACGTGCCCCTGTATCTTGTCACTTTTCCAAAATGGGACATGCTGTACAACAGCTTAGGTTTTAAGTTATGGAGTATATCCCGAGACCTAGAAGAGGGGGTGATATAGACCTCTTGCTAAAACAAAGGGAGTGTTTCTGGATTTACTAACTTAGCATTATGGAACCCGAGGGCATGAATAGAGATTGGGATCTTTCTGTATTCTTATGAATTATTTTTAAGTGAATTATGTTAATATTTTACTAATAGCCTTTATGTATGGCTGCCGCTCGGTGTAAGGTCTCATATTACTCTGTATGATTATTATTCCAAATGTTGAGGAAGAAAGAGTTAATTTTGTAAATATATCTTTACTGCCCTCTTGTGGCGGTTGGGTATATAAGGGTGCTCTGTACCATTAAGTTTTATTGCATGATAAAGGGAAGGTAATTCCCAAAACGTCGCTGCTATGTTTGTGTGCTAAATATATTTTGCTATCCACTATTTGCTGCCATCCTTTTTGGAATTCCTGATACCATTTATGGTTTCTGTGGTGACCTTGGTTTGGAGTGCAGTGGCCTGTAGTGCTGGACTGGGCTTTTGTCTTCTTGGAATACCTTATTCTTTTATCAGGATGAAATAATCTTAAGAACTCAAAGTTGTCTCAGACTTTTATTGGAGTAAAGATATTATTTTACCTTCCTTCAGTCCTGATAAGCAGGAGATTCGAAAGAAACAATTTTACCATTTGATTATAGTCTGTTGCTTTCAGATTTTTGTTAAGAAGGCTCAATTAATTTGTAGCTGGTAATCTCTTTGTCATCTCTTTGTCAAAGAGTCAAAGTCAACCATCTCTATTTGGATTGTTCAAGTTATTTCAGATCATACAAGTAAAAGAATCAGCAAGTTCCAGAGGGGCTCATGGTATAAGCAGCATTATAGGTAACTTTGTCAGGCCGCTGTTTGGAGATTGAATCATATCTTTATTCCATATTTCAAGCTTTGTGTATGCCGGTCAGCTTCTGCTGGTTTTGGCTATAAAGTGTTATCCTCAAAACAGCAACTGTGAGTACCTAATGAGGGGTTAGTGTTAGGTTTTTTTAAAGTTTTTTTTGGGGTGTTTTTTTTTAGATTAGGGCTATTGGGCAATTCTAAAAGCTGAATGCTGAGAGCTGAATGCCCTTTTAATCGAAATGCCCTTACAAATGCCCTTTTCAGGGTTGGTTGGGTGGTGGGTTTTACTGTTGGGGGTCTTCTTTTTCAGGTAAAAGAGCTGATTTATTTAGGGCAATGCCCTACAAAAGGCCCTTTTAAGGGCTATTGGTAGTTTATTATAGGCTAGGGGGTGTTTTTATTTTAGGGGGGCTTTTTATTTTTATAGGGCTATTAGATTATGTGTAATTGTTTTTATTTTGGATAATTTCATTTGTTATTTTTCGTAATTTAATGTTTGCTATTTTTTGTACTTTAGTATTTTTTTATTTTTTTGTAATTTAGTATTTTACATTTTTTGTAATTGTAGATTTAATTTTTTTAGTAGTGTTAGGTTTTTTGATGAGTAATTTAATATATTTAATTTGCAGTTATTTTAATTTTAGTCTAATAATAATGTTAGTTTATTTTATAGTTTAAACTTAGGTTTTTTTAATTTCCCAGGTAAGTTTTTATTAATTTTAAGATAGGAATTGTGTAATTTTAATGTAAAGTTAGGGGTTGTTAGGTTTAGGGGTTAATAATTTAATGTAGTTTTTGGTGATGTTGGGGGCTGGCGGTGTAGGGGTTAATAGGTTTATTTAGTGGTAGTGATGTGTGGTAGTGATGTGGGAGGCCAGAGGTCTAGGGGTGATTTTGGGGAGTGGCGGAATAGGGGTTAATATCTTTATTATAGTGTGGGCAATGTTGGGATGAGGGGGAATAGGGGTTAATAACTTTAGTATAGCAGAAGAAGAATTTTTCCTGTAGCATACCAGTCTGATCCTGAGTTAACAGTACAGTCCAGCCCCAAAATACCAGGCAATCCCTCTCTGAACGAGAGAAACGGCAAAACCCCAGACGTACGTTTCGGCCTAGTGTGGGCCTTGTCAGTGAGGTGCAGCCATATCCCTCTAGGCATAGGCCGAAATGTACGTCTGGGGTTTTGCTGTTTTTCTCGTTCAGAGAGGGATTGCCTGGTATTTCGGGGCTGGACTGTACTGTGAAGTCAGGATCAGACTGATATGCTTCAGGAAAGTTCTTCTCTTTGAAAGGCACATATTGAGCAAAAAGAGGCTGCTTCTAGGGTGGTAACTAGCCATAGAACTGTGATATACCTTTAAGGTATATCCCGCCTACCTTTCCTCCACCCTATATCAGGCACACCTGAACCATCATTCCTTGCCTGAAAATTGTTTTCTCTTTGCAGCTTATTTGACCGCATCCATATTGCTGTGATTCTATTTTGAAAATTCCTAACTTGCTTTGATTTCTTTCTCTCTGAACAGGAGTAGTAAGCTAGGATCTTTTGTTGTACATTTTACTTTCAAAGTTATTTACTCATTCTACCGGATTTCTAATTTAACAAACAAACTGAATCAAGGAGCACCGGATCTACTTGCAGCGTCTGGACGCCGCACTCTCACTGAAGCTGTATACCGGTCACAGAGGTAAAACCGCTCTCGTCAAACTTAAGGTAATATTTAATCCATTTACAAAGGATCTGTTCTTACCTTGTCACTCTCTGGAAAACATCCGCATTACCTTGCTGAATCTACCGGTTATTACCATAGTCTGTCTGTGATGTATATATTTTATGAATAAGTGTGTGAGTGCGTGAAGCCATATCTGAACATTGCTACAACTAGAATCTATTACTGACGCTTTCACAAAGTGTATCAAAATACATATTACCTTTATCATTTATTCAGAACTGTTTGCTTTATGTTCCTTACTTATATTGCAACAATTGTTTCTACCCAAATATTCCTTGCTTCTATTTGGCATCTACGAAGTTTTCTATCAGTAAAAGTTTCACCAGTGATCTAACAGGTAGTTCAAATCATACTGCCTGTTTTATTCATTAAAAGAGCAACAAACCCTTAATTTAAGAACACTGCATAAGTTCCTGCATAAAACAGGACATCACATAATTTTCAGGCCACAGTGTTTTAAGGGTTTGTTACTGGTAAACAAAACTTTGATATCATGGATGCAAATGAAATTAAAACTGAGTTCTCTAACATACAAAGAAAATTAGATTATCTTGCACAAGGTTTAACAGAAGTACAAGCAGATAATACCGCATTAAAAGCTATTGTTAAAGAATATATGTCTCATAAAAGTACTGATGTACCTGAACCCCATATTCAATACCCTCAACCTTTCACTGGCAAAAGACAGGAATTCAGAGATTTCAAGACTGCTTGTAAACTTCTTTTTACCATGAGACCCCGCACATATTATTCAGACCGCATCAGGGTTTGCACCACTATTTCATTTCTACAGGGAGAGTCTAGGACCTGGGCTAACAGGTTTTATGAAAATAATGACCCAATTTTGGATTCACTACAGGATTTCTTTCAAGCTATGTCTAATTTATATGAAGACACAGATACACAAATCACTGCAGAATCTAAACTACGCGCACTCAAACAGGGTAAGCGCACGGTGGAGGAGTACACAACTGAATTTCAAATGTGGGCAACAGACTCACTATGGAACCAAGTTAGCCTTAAGAATCAGTTTAGGCTGGGCCTATCTGAAAACCTTAAGGATGAACTGTCTCGCCAGGAAATGCCTGATACTCTTCCAGCACTTATAAAATTAAGTACATCCATAGATAGAAGACTCAGGGAACGGCGAGCATAGAGATTCACTTCAGACACAATACCCAGGCGCCAGGTTACCTACACTACAACATCTGAGAAACATCAAGGTAGTGTAACCCCTATGGAGATAGGCACTATCAAGGGGCCATTAAGTAATGAGGAAAAAATGAGAAGAAGATTAGAAAACTTATGTTTATACTGTGGACAAAAGGAACATAACGTCTCAAGCTGTCCTTCATTACAAAGACAAAAGAAGGGTAAGAAAACAGGTTATCAAAACATATATCATATCTCAGATACAATGCAATTGACTTTACCTCTCTCTTTGCAGTGGGATCAGGAAAATATACACTCCAAGGCATTGATTGACTCAGGTGCATCTGGGAACTATATTGATTCTGTATATATTGTAAATAATAAAATTCCTCTGGTTTGCAAGCAGAACCCTGTGTTTGTTAAATCAATTGATGGTACTTTAATAAATAAGGGACCCATTACACACCAAACAATACCTTTGCTCACAATGATAAACAAGGGGCACACAGAATATATTACATTTGATGTGATCCCCATATCACTACATACTATTATTTTAGGATATAGTTGGCTGCAAAAACATAATCCTAAAATAGATTGGGAACATTCAAAACTTAAACTAGACTCAACATATTGCCTAAACACCTGTTACCCTCATAGTATTCTTTCATCATCTGAGACAGGGATACCAGGGATATATCAGGATTTGGCAGAGGTCTTCAATTTGAAAGAAGCAGAAAATTTACCACCCCACAGAAGCTTCGATTGCCCTATAGATATCATTCCAGGGTCACCAATACCGCATGGGAAGATCTATCCTCTATCACAAGATGAGTTAGTATACTTAAGGTCCTATTTGGATGACAACCTGAGAAAGGGATTTATATCTCACTCCACATCCCCTGCTGCTGCAGGCATGTTTTTGGTAAAAAACAAAGATGGCACTCTAAGGCCTATAATTGACTACAGGGCTTTAAACTCCATAACCATAAAAAACAGGTATCCATTACCACTAATACCAGAGATAATAGAACGGTTAAAAGGAGCACAAATATTTACTAAATTAGATTTAAAAGGGGCATATAACCTTATCAGAATGAAGAAAGGTGACGAATGGAAGACCGCTTTTCGGACTCGATATGGGTTATACCAATACAATGTAATGCCTTTTGGATTGAGCAATGCTCCAGCCACTTTCCAACACTTTATTAATGAAATCTTCCGAGATTTAATGGATATTTGTGTTATAGTGTATTTAGATGACATTCTAATTTATTCTAAAACAGAACAGGAACACGAAAGACATGTACGTTGGGTCTTAATGCGATTGAAGGAACACAAGTTATATGCCAAACATGAAAAGTGTTTATTTCATGTTAACAAAATCAAATTCCTGGGATACATAATAACTCCTAATAGGATCCAAATGGATCCAGATAAAGTTTCATCTGTACTAGAATGGCCTACACCAAAATCAGTTCGTGCATTACAACGTTTTATTGGCTTTGCCAATTACTATCGAAAGTTTATAAAAAACTTTTCTGATATAGTAAAGCCCTTAACTCAGTTGACTAGTAAGAAACAAAGATATAAATGGACCGAACAGGCCCAATTAGCTTTTGACTACTTAAAGGGGCAATTTTCCAAAGCCCCCATTTTACACATGCCAGATCCTGAGCTGCAATATGTGTTAGAGGTAGATGCCTCAAGTTCAGGTATAGGAGCAGTTCTATCTCAACAAGTAGATAACAAATCAGAATTATTTCCTGTAGCTTATTATTCAAGAAGATTCACACCTGCAGAAAATTATAGTATAGGAGATAAAGAACTCCTTGCTATCAAAGTATCCCTCGAACAATGGAGACACTTACTGGAAGGTACACAAAAACCATTTAAAATCTTCACAGATCATAAGAATCTGGAATATTTGAAGAAAAGTAAAACTCTAACTTCCAGACAAGTAAGATGGTCTTTATTCTTAGATAGGTTCAATTTCTTGATCACTTACCGACCAGGAAGTCTGAATACCAAGGCTGATGCATTATCCAGAGTACAGGAAATGACACCTCAAGAGACCATGACTCCAATAGTACCAATCGAAAAATTTATTGGAGCCCTAACACCTCTAGAGGAGGAGATTAAAAGGGCACAAGAAAAAGAAACCAATACACCTAAATCCTGTCACAAAAACTTAAATACTGGTTTGATAAACCATAAAAATCAATTGTATATACCCAGTTCATTAAGAAAACAAATATTGAAACACACTCATGACGAACCTTTATCCGGTCATACCGGAATACAAAAAACCATTGAAAAAACAAGAAGAAACTTTTGGTGGCCCCAAATGAATCAAACCATTCAAGATTATGTCAATTCCTGTGACATTTGTGCTAGAAATAAAATAGATCATAAAGGGCCCATCGGATTGTTGACCCCATTGCCAGTTCCGGATAAACCCTAGTCCATGATCTCGATGGACTTTATTGTAGAGCTACCAAAATCAAGGAACTTTAACACTATATTAGTTGTAATAGATCATCTAACAAAGTTGGGACATTTTATACCTCTAAAAAGGTTACCTTCCGCTTTTACTACAGCTAATGTTTTTCTTAACCACATAGTAAAACTTCATGGACTACCCACTGATATTATAACAGATAGAGGTACACAATTCACCTCATCTTTTTGGAGATCATTATGCAAATTATTAAAAATTACACCAAGATACTCAACAGCTTTCCATCCCCAAACCAATGGGATGACTGAGAAACTAAACCAAACATTAGAACAATATCTTCGTTGTTACATTTCCCATTTGCAAGATGATTGGATAGATTATTTATCAATGGCGGAATTCTCTTACAACAATTCAGTATCATCTTCAACAAAAATGACACCGTTCTATGTAACCTATGGCTATCATCCAACAACTTTGACTTTATCTAAAACTGATGTAAACTCACCAGCTGCTAAAGACTATTCTTTACAACTAGAAGCAAGACTAGCCCTAGTCAAAAAACATTTATCTGACGCAAAGAATTACCAAAAAGCTTATTATGATAAATGTCACAGACCCAGTCCAGTTTATAAAGTGGGTGACAAAGTATTACTATCTGTAAAGAATCTAAAACTTCATGTACCCTCTAAGAAATTGGCAAACCAATACATTGGACCTTTTGTAATCAATAAAATTTTGAACCCTATGACAGTATGTTTAACTCTTCCTGCAGCTTATAGGATTCATCCCACTATACATGTATCTCTGATTAAACCTTATACTTCTACCGTACAATCCAGTCTTCAGACTCCAACTGCGTTACAAATAGATGACCATGATGAATTTGAGGTGGAACATATTCTAGATTCTAGGATCAAGAATCATCACTTAGAATACTTATTAAAATGGAAAGGTTTTGGTCCTGAGGACAATTCTTGGCATCGTAGCACTGACATTTCTGCTCCCCGTCTAATTAGATCTTTTCATCGCAGGTATCCTTTGAAGCCATCCCTCTCGTCAATTGGGGGACCCCTTAGTGGGGGGAGTGTGTGATATACCTTTAAGGTATATCCCGCCTACCTTTCCTCCACCCTATATCAGGCACACCTGAACCATCATTCCTTGCCTGAAAATTGTTTTCTCTTTGCAGCTTATTTGACCGCATCCATATTGCTGTGATTCTATTTTGAAAATTCCTAACTTGCTTTGATTTCTTTCTCTCTGAACAGGAGTAGTAAGCTAGGATCTTTTGTTGTACATTTTACTTTCAAAGTTATTTACTCATTCTACCGGATTTCTAATTTAACAAACAAACTGAATCAAGGAGCACCGGATCTACTTGCAGCGTCTGGAAGCCGCACTCTCACTGAAGCTGTATACCGGTCACAGAGGTAAAACCGCTCTCTTCAAACTTAAGGTAATATTTAATCCATTTACAAAGGATCTGTTCTTACCTTGTCACTCTCTGGAAAACATCCGCATTACCTTGCTGAATCTTCCGGTTATTACCATAGTCTGTCTGTGATGTATATATTTTATGAATAAGTGTGTGAGTGCGTGAAGCCATATCTGAACATTGCTACAACTAGAATCTATTACTGACGCTTTCACAAAGTGTATCAAAATACATATTACCTTTATCATTTATTCAGAACTGTTTGCTTTATGTTCCTTACTTATATTGCAACAATTGTTTCTACCCAAATATTCCTTGCTTCTATTTGGCATCTACGAAGTTTTCTATCAGTAAAAGTCTATAGATAAAAATGGTGGTATTCTAGCGCTAAGAATGCCCTAAGCTGTAACCGAAAAATGGGGTCTAACCTCCCCCAGAAAAAAGTTATACTGAGACACAAGGATCGGTACAGCGCCAGAAGGCCAAGGGACAATTATACAAAACTGCCGATACGTTTAAAAATGTGGATTTATTACAATCAGATAAAATAATAAATTGTACAATAAGATAAAACCAAGTGGTGTAGTGGCAAAAATTGCCAAACAAGTATTAAAACATATATAAAACCATAGGACGGTAAATGGATTTAAAAAAACTGTAAAATCAGAAATAACTTGGCATTCATATAATTAACGTAGAAGTCTAGGGTACATAAAAAGGTTGATAGCGCTGTCTGAGAATTCAATGGGTGGGATGTGGTGGGTCAGTGGAGTAGGTTATGGATCCATATTTAGTGTACACTGTGGTGAAGTGTGGGAGGTGCGTGCAGAGTTATGCAAAATTATGAGAATAACCCTTTTCAGAGTAGACCTGGATGTGGATGCTTAAAAGCTACCAGAGAACAAATACAATGTAGCAAAATACAACACAGTAAAATTGGTTACAGGTGGAATGTGACAGAGTGCAACACAGTGGAAATAATAGAACTGGATGAAAAATCACAAATAAAAGGTACACATGAATAAATGTCGAATGAGAACTAGGACTCCGACATAAAAACAAAAGATATCCAATCAAAAATAGTGAGGGGTCCTAAAAAAACAAATAGGATGAAAATTAAAAGTCAATGAAAAATCCAAAAAATGATGCTCAACAAAGGAGGGATGGAGAACAAAGTGAGTGCAAAAAACGGTGCGAAAAAAACGGAAAAAGCAGGCATAAAAAGTTAATCCATTTGTTATCCAAATTGTGACCAATAGGTGATCCAAATATATCACAGTGGTGATAAAAAATTAAAGTCTAATCACAACAAAGCCAGGTGAAAAAAAGAAATATAAAATAAAGTGTAATGGGTGAGACAAGGTAAAATCCAGGGATCCCAATGAACTTTTAGGCAATCAGCGGCTCAATATTGTCGTCCCTAGTAGATTCCTGCAACCCAAAATAACAACATAGCGTAATACAGTAAAAAATAGTAATAATCGAGTTGAAAAGATGCTTACCAAAGGGTCTACGCGTTTTGGTCCTCAAAAGACCTTTTTCAAGACTGATCCAGTGGTAAGCAAAGCATCTTTAAATAGGGGTTTGCTGGAATACCCGGATGTGGCTTACAAAACATTCCACTTCCGGTTCCGCTTGGTTTTTGGAAATAAAGTTGCTTTAATTGTCAGATATATGGATTATTTGTCAATATATTTCATGTCATATAAGGGGTATTTCAGTGAACGTGCTTATGGCAACATTATTGCATGTATTTGGATGTATCAAAAAACGGAAAGCGAAAGTCGTGACTTCACTTCCGGTTTACGGACCAGACTAGCATGCCTCTGTATCCTCACCTGATATTCAGTACATCCAAATTAAACAACTGTTGCAGCATGCTAACCAATTAGCGGCGATAACCCCAGACCCCCTGCCTTTTGGGTACTTGCAAAAAGAAACACAATTGTCAGTTGGAGATGCCATATGTATCTCTTAAGTGTATTTTGCAACACTTATGGTAATCGAAAGTAACTAAAAATAAAATATAATACAGAGCATGGTCACTGTTTGGACCGTCTTTGTATATTGGAAGTTGCGAGTGCCCTATTTTGGACTCAACGGGTCTTGATATATATTCATACATGTGTACAGTATATGACATCATCATAACATCATGGCCCAATTTCTTATTAGGCAGGGTATTTTGGTCAAATAACAGTACATCTTGTTATCCACGTTTTGAAAAGTGGATTGATATGGTGCCTTGGGTTATCGTGAACTGGTACCAGGCAGTGGTTTTGCTATAATTTTTCTATGGTATAGAGACCAATCGTTCATAGGTAGTGCCTATGATCAGATTGCTTATGTTGGTAATATTGAGGAGATGTTTTTCGCTACAGAACAAAAGTCTATTGGATGTGATATAGCATTTACTTTAGAAAATAACAGTTAGGGTTGACAATGTTATCCTAATATGGGTACTCAAATATATTTTATTTTAGTGTTTGTTAAGTGTGAGATTAATTGTAGGTGTATCTTAGCCCGTTTGGACCTTTTGTTTGCGATATATTATCAATCAAGAGGCAATAACTTAGAGAAATAGGAGCGGACTAGACTTTTAAGGTCAAAATTGGGGTTATTCTATATTTAGTTGTTACTTTAATGAGAGGTTGGTGGATTGGCATTTTGAAGTCGAGCATAATATCGGGTGTCACTTACATATAAGGAGAACTGATGAATGTGTATGAGCAGGGATTGATGAACCTATCGGGTTAAAATTGGACCCGACAAGGGTATTTGTATACATAGCATTTATGTAGAGGGAACTTCTATTATGTAATCGTAGGGTAATATACCATTTGTCCTGTTATATCTAGGAGTGCGTGTAGTAATTCTTTTGAGAGGGAAGGTATTCCTAACTAACTATCTAAGGTTCAGATAAGTTTAAGTAAGATGTTTTCATGTATGGGGGAGGAAAGTTGGTGAGACCTAACGTTTGATTTGAATCATAGGTGGGCATAGGAGTGGATTCTCATTGCTGATTAAAGAGGTGGGCCAGGTCCTCTTTATTGTTTAGACCTTTTGGGTGTAGGCAGTCCAAGAGGAAAATCCATTTCGACTCTGCCCTGAGAAGGATTTTTTCAAAGTCCCCTCCCCTCCAATTTTTCATTATTTTTTGTATGCCCATGAATCTCATCTCCTGTATTCTGCCATTGTGTTTATCTGAAAAATGTTTATATAGTATGGTGTCCTTGTTTTGTTTTTCGATCAGTAATATATGCTCAGAGATAGGCTGAGAGAGCATATATTACTGATCGAAAAACAAAACAAGGACACCATACTATATAAACATTTTTCAGATAAACACAATGGCAGAATACAGGAGATGAGATTCATGGGCATACAAAAAATAATTAAAAATTGGAGGGGAGGGGACTTTGAAAAAATCCTTCTCAGGGCAGAGTCGAAATGGATTTTCCTCTTGGACTGCCTACACCCAAAAGGTCTAAACAATAAAGAGGACCTGGCCCACCTCTTTAATCAGCAATGAGAATCCACTCCTATGCCCACCTATGATTCAAATCAAACGTTAGGTCTCACCAACTTTCCTCCCCCATACATGAAAACATCTTACTTAAACTTATCTGAACCTTAGATAGTTAGTTAGGAATACCTTCCCTCTCAAAAGAATTACTACACGCACTCCTAGATATAACAGGACAAATGGTATATTACCCTACGATTACATAATAGAAGTTCCCTCTACATAAATGCTATGTATACAAATACCCTTGTCGGGTCCAATTTTAACCCGATAGGTTCATCAATCCCTGCTCATACACATTCATCAGTTCTCCTTATATGTAAGTGACACCCAATATTATGCTCGACTTCAAAATGCCAATCCACCAACCTCTCATTAAAGTAACAACTAAATATAGAATAACCCCAATTTTGACCTTAAAAGTCTAGTCCGCTCCTATTTCTCTAAGTTATTGCCTCTTGATTGATAATATATCGCAAACAAAAGGTCCAAACGGGCTAAGATACACCTACAATTAATCTCACACTTAACAAACACTAAAATAAAATATATTTGAGTACCCATATTAGGATAACATTGTCAACCCTAACTGTTATTTTCTAAAGTAAATGCTATATCACATCCAATAGACTTTTGTTCTGTAGCGAAAAACATCTCCTCAATATTACCAACATAAGCAATCTGATCATAGGCACTACCTATGAACGATTGGTCTCTATACCATAGAAAAATTATAGCAAAACCACTGCCTGGTACCAGTTCACGATAACCCAAGGCACCATATCAATCCACTTTTCAAAACGTGGATAACAAGATGTACTGTTATTTGACCAAAATACCCTGCCTAATAAGAAATTGGGCCATGATGTTATGATGATGTCATATACTGTACACATGTATGAATATATATCAAGACCCGTTGAGTCCAAAATAGGGCACTCGCAACTTCCAATATACAAAGACGGTCCAAACAGTGACCATGCTCTGTATTATATTTTATTTTTAGTTACTTTCGATTACCATAAGTGTTGCAAAATACACTTAAGAGATACATATGGCATCTCCAACTGACAATTGTGTTTCTTTTTGCAAGTACCCAAAAGGCAGGGGGTCTGGGGTTATCGCCGCTAATTGGTTAGCATGCTGCAACAGTTGTTTAATTTGGATGTACTGAATATCAGGTGAGGATACAGAGGCATGCTAGTCTGGTCCGTAAACCGGAAGTGAAGTCACGACTTTCGCTTTCCGTTTTTTGATACATCCAAATACATGCAATAATGTTGCCATAAGCACGTTCACTGAAATACCCCTTATATGACATGAAATATATTGACAAATAATCCATATATCTGACAATTAAAGCAACTTTATTTCCAAAAACCAAGCGGAACCGGAAGTGGAATGTTTTGTAAGCCACATCCGGGTATTCCAGCAAACCCCTATTTAAAGATGCTTTGCTTACCACTGGATCAGTCTTGAAAAAGGTCTTTTGAGGACCAAAACGCGTAGACCCTTTGGTAAGCATCTTTTCAACTCGATTATTACTATTTTTTACTGTATTACGCTATGTTGTTATTTTGGGTTGCAGGAATCTACTAGGGACGACAATATTGAGCCGCTGATTGCCTAAAAGTTCATTGGGATCCCTGGATTTTACCTTGTCTCACCCATTACACTTTATTTTATATTTCTTTTTTTCACCTGGCTTTGTTGTGATTAGACTTTAATTTTTTATCACCACTGTGATATATTTGGATCACCTATTGGTCACAATTTGGATAACAAATGGATTAACTTTTTATGCCTGCTTTTTCCGTTTTTTTCGCACCGTTTTTTGCACTCACTTTGTTCTCCATCCCTCCTTTGTTGAGCATCATTTTTTGGATTTTTCATTGACTTTTAATTTTCATCCTATTTGTTTTTTTAGGACCCCTCACTATTTTTGATTGGATATCTTTTGTTTTTATGTCGGAGTCCTAGTTCTCATTCGACATTTATTCATGTGTACCTTTTATTTGTGATTTTTCATCCAGTTCTATTATTTCCACTGTGTTGCACTCTGTCACATTCCACCTGTAACCAATTTTACTGTGTTGTATTTTGCTACATTGTATTTGTTCTCTGGTAGCTTTTAAGCATCCACATCCAGGTCTACTCTGAAAAGGGTTATTCTCATAATTTTGCATAACTCTGCACGCACCTCCCACACTTCACCACAGTGTACACTAAATATGGATCCATAACCTACTCCACTGACCCACCACATCCCACCCATTGAATTCTCAGACAGCGCTATCAACCTTTTTATGTACCCTAGACTTCTACGTTAATTATATGAATGCCAAGTTATTTCTGATTTTACAGTTTTTTTAAATCCATTTACCGTCCTATGGTTTTATATATGTTTTAATACTTGTTTGGCAATTTTTTCCACTACACCACTTGGTTTTATCTTATTGTACAATTTATTATTTTATCTGATTGTAATAAATCCACATTTTTAAACGTATCGGCAGTTTTGTATAATTGTCCCTTGGCCTTCTGGCGCTGTACCGATCCTTGTGTATCAGTAAAAGTCTCACCAGTGATCTAACAGGTAGTTCAAATCATACTGCCTGTTTTATTCATTAAAAGAGCAACAAACCCTTAATTTAAGAACACTGCATAAGTTCCTGCATAAAACAGGACATCACAAGAACAAACTATTATGCTATTGTTCGTTCCCAGGTTGAGCGCTTCTCCCTTTTTATTTATGCAAATTATGATACTTAGGGAAGTCTCCCTAAGTGTGATGCGGGAATCCAGACGTGGACCCGTTGCTCAGTGTGCCTAGAGGGATATGGCAGTGTGCCTAGAGGGATACATTGTATCTATCTTAAGTTTTATTTTATTTCACAGCTAAGTTTGTATTTATTTTAACTAGGTAGAATAGTTATTAACTATTTACTAACTACCTAGTAAAAATAAATACAAACTTACCTGTAAAATAAAACCTAAGCTGCCTTACACTAAAAACTAACATTACAATAAAATAAATTAAATTATTAAAATACAATTTTCTAAATTACAAAAAAAATAATAAACACTAAATTACAAAAAATAAAAAACGAAATTATCAAAAATATAAACTAATTACTCCTAATCTAATAGCCCTATCAAAATAAAAAAGCCCCCCCCCCCCAAAAATAAAAAAAACCCTAGCCTACACTAAACTACCAATAGCCCTTAAAAGGGCCTTTTGCGGGGCATTGCCCCAAAGAAATCAGCTCTTTTACCTGTAAAAAAAAATACAAACAACCCCCAACAGTAAAACCCAGCACCCAACCAACCAACCCCCCAAATAAAAACCTATCTAAATAAACCTAAGCTAACCATTGCCCTGAAAAGGGTATTTGGATGGGCATTGCCCTTAAAAGGGCGTTTCGCTCTTTTACATTGCCCAAAACCCTAACCTAAAAACACACCCAAAAATCCCTTAAAAAAAACCTAACACTAACCCCCGATGATTAACTTGCAGTTATCGAAGTCCGGGAATCCATCCTCATCCAGCCGGCGAAGTCCTCATCCAAGCGGAAAGAAGTCTTCATCCAGACGGCATCTTCTATCTTCATCCATTTGGCGCGGAGCGGGTCCATCTTCAAGACATCTGGATCGAAGCATCCTCTTCTTACTGCCGCCGCTGGAAAATGAAGGTTCCCTTTAAGTGACGTCATCCAAGATGGCGTCCCTTACATTCCTATTGGCTGAAAGATTTCTATCAGCCAATAGGAATTAAAGGGGGAAAATCCTATTGGCTGTTGCAATCAGCCAATAGGATTGAGCTTTCATCCTATTGGCTGATTGGAACAGCCAATAGAATGAAAGCTCAATCCTATTGGCTGATTGCAACAGCCAATATGATTTTTCCCCTTTAATTCCTATTGGCTGATAGTAATCTTTCAGCCAATAGGAATGTAAGGGACCCCATCTTGGATGACTTCATTTAAAGGGAACCTTAATTTTCCAGCGACTACCGTAAGAAGAGGATGCTCCACGCCTGATGTTTTGAAGATGGACCCGCTCCGTGCCGGATAGATGAAGATAGAAGATGCTGTCTGGATGAAGACTTCTTTCCGCTTGGATGAGGACTTTGCCGGCTGGATGAGGATGGATGTCCGGACTTCGATAACTGTAAGTGGATCGTCTGGGGTTAGTGTTAGGTTTTTTTAAGGTTTTTTTGGGTGGGTTTTTTTTTAGCTTAGGGTTTGGGCAATGTAAAAGAACTAAATGCCCTTTTAAGGGCAATGCCCATCCAAATGCCCTTTTCAGGGCAATGGTTAGCTTAGGTTTATTTAGATAGGTTTTTATTTGGGGGGTTGGTTGGTTGGGTGGTGGGTTTTACTGTTGGGGGGTGTTTGTATTTTTTTTACAGGTAAAAGAGGGGGACTTTTTTATTTTGATAGGGCTATTAGATTAGGAGTAATTCATTTTTAGTTTTGATCATTTCATTTTTTATTTTTTGTAATTTAGTGTTTATCTTTTTTGCAATTTAGAAATTGTATTTTATTAATTTAATTTATTTCATTTTATTGTAATGTTAGTTTTTAGTGTAAGGCAGGTTAGGTTTTATTTTACAGGTAACTTTGTATTTATTTTAACTAGGTACTTAGTAAATAGTTAATAACTATTTACTAATTAGTATACCTAGTTAAAATAAATACAAACTTACCTGTGAAATAAAAATAAAACCTAAGATAGCTACAATTTATTTTGTAGCTAGCGTAGTTTTTTTTTTTTACAGGTAAGTAAGTATTTAGTTTTAAATAGGAATTATTTAGGTAATAATTGTAAGGTTTATTTAGCTTTATTTTAATTATATTTAAGTTAGAGAGTGTTAGGCTTAGGCTTACGTTAGGGTTAGGGTTACGTTAGGGTTAGGGTTACGTTAGGGTTAGGCTTACGTTAGGGTTAGGGGTTAATATATTTTTGTAGAGTTAGTGATATGGGAGGTCAGAGGTTTAGGGGTTAATAATTTATTTTAGTATATTTCGTTGTGGGGGGCTTGCGGTTCAGTGGTTAATAGGTTTTTTTATTGCGGCGGTGTGGGCGGACGGCAGATTGGGGGTTAATAATATTTAAATAGTGTTTGCAAAGCGGGAGGGCGGTGGTTTAGGGGTTAATAGTTTTATTATAGTGGCGACGAAGTCCGGGAGCGGCAGATTAGGGGTTAATAAATTTATTATAGTGTTTGCGATACGGGAGGGCCTCGGTTTAGGGGTTAATAGGTAGTTTATGGGTGTTAGTGTATTTTTTAACACTTCAGTTATGAGTTTTGTGGTACAGCTTTGTAACGTAAAACTCATAACTACTGAGTTTAGATGGCGGTCTTGTGGTTATAGAGTGTACCGCTCACTTTTTGGCCTCCCAGGCAAACTCGTAATACCGGCGCTATGGGAGTCCCATTGAAAAAGGACTTTTTTAAAAGTGCGGTACTGACATTGCGTGACGGGCAAAAAGTTGTGTGGTACAGCTATACCGACAAGACTTGTAATAGCGACGTTAGGGAAAAAGCAGCGTTATGAAGCATAACAATGCTTTTTCACTCATAACGCAAAACTCGTAATCTAGCTGTAAATAAATTAACGTTGGCCGGCAAGAACTTCCTTGTCCTACAACTCCTAAGAAAAGGGTGTGATCGCCCTAAAGGAATGGGGGCGCCCCACTACAAAGTCCCGTACTTACAGGATGTAAAGCACCCAAATAGTGCTATATAGGCATTCTGGGCTCTTAGCAGTCGCCCAGCTAACTGTTTCAGATGATACTGCACGGCTCTTGTCACAAACAGCGCGAACCCAAATCCCAGCGTCAGATCTTAAAAATCCTGATACTCCTGATGGATTGGCGTTAGAAACCAGTGCTCCGTGTGAGACACTGATCCTTCTTAAAGTCAGTCTTTACACTGAAAACCAAATTGGCAATGATAGAAATGTTAAAAGCTTAAAAACTTAAAAAGTTCCGTGGCAAGCCAATGTATAAAATATACAGACTTTATTAAAATACAAAGCACGACGTTTCACGGTCCCAGACCGTTTTATCACTTGATAAAACGGTCTGGGATAAAAGCGGTCACTTGATAAAAGTGGTCATATGTATCTTTTAAACTTGGCAGATGCCCACCTCCCTAAAGCCTTAATTTCACCCTCAGAAGACCCTGACAAACCTAGAGGGAGATGTTAGAGAGCCTATATTAGTGTCTGCAGGCAGGAAGTAGGGTCACTAACCTGTTTCTTGTCTTGCAGCTAGAGGGGGATGCTACAGAGCCTATATTAGTGTCTGCAGGCAGGAAGTAGGGTCACTAACCTGTTCTTGTCTTGCAGCTAGAGGGTGATGTTACAGAGCCTATATTAGTGTCTGCAGGCAGGAAGTAGGGTCACTAACCTTTTCTTGTCTTGCAGCTAGAGGGGGATGTTACAGAGCCTATATTATTGTCTGCAAGCAGGAAGTAGGGTCACTAACCTTTTCTTGTCTTGCAGCTAGAGGGGGATGTTACAGAGCCTATATTAGTGACTGCAGGCAGGAAGTAGGGCCATTAACCTGTTCTTGTCTTGCAGCTAGAGGGAGATGTTGCAGAGCCTATATTAGTGTCTGCAGGCAGGAAGTAGGGTCACTAACCTGTTTCTTGTCTTGTAGCTAGAGGGAGATGTTACAGAGCCTATATTAGTGACTGCAGGCAGGAAGTAGGGTCACTAACCTGTTCTTGTCTTGCAGCTAGAGGGAGATGTTACAGAACCTATATTAGTGTCTGCAGGCAGGAAGTAGGGTCACTAACCTGTTCTTGTCTTGCAGCTAGAGGGAGATGTTACAGAGCCTA
>NC_069507.1:2157508-2240008 GCF_027579735.1 Bombina bombina | reverse complement strand
GATTGACAAAGCATAAATCTGTCCCTTTAAGGAACTAGCTGATAACCCCTTCTCCAATCCTTCTTGGAGAAAGTACAAAATCCTAATCTTACTCCATGAGTAGCCTTTGGATTCGCACCAATAAAGATATTTACGCCATATCTTATGATAAATTTTCCTAGTGACAGGCTTCCGAGCCTGAACCAAGATATCAATGACCGACTCAGAGAATCCCCGCTTAGATAGAATCAAGCGTTCAATCACCAGGCAGTCAGCTGCAGAGAAATTAGATTTGGATGTTGGAACAGACCCTGAATGAGAAGGTCCTGTCTCAGTGGCAGTTTCCACGGTGGCAGAGATGACATTTCTACCAGGTCTGCATACCAAGTCCTGCGTGACCACGCAGGCGCTATCAATATTACTGAAGCCCTCTCCGGTTTGATTCTTGCAATCAGACGAGGTAGAAGAGGAAAAGGAGGAAACGCATAAGTCAGGTTGAACGACCACGGTACTGCTAGAGCATCTATCAGTACAGCTTGAGGATCCCTTGATCTGGACCCGTAACAAGGAAGTTTGGCATTCTGACGAGATGCCATCAGATCCAATTCCGGTGTGCCCCATTGATGAATCAATTTCGCAAACACCTCCGGAAGGAGTTCCCACTCCCCCAGATGAAAAGTCTGACGACTTAGAAAATCCGCTTCCCAGTTCTCCACTCCTGGGATATATATTGCCGATAGATGGCAAGAGTGAGTCTCTGCCCATTGAATTATTTTGGAAAGCTTTATCATCGCTAGAGAACTCTTTGTTCCCCCTTGATGATTGATATATGCTATAGTCGTGATATTGTCCAATTGGAATCTTATGAATTTGGCCGAAGCCAGCTGAGGCCACGCTTGAAGCGCGTTGAATAACAACGCTCTCAGTTCCAGAATATTTATTGGTAGTAAGGACTCCTCCCGAGTCCACACACCCTGAGCCTTTAGGGAATTCCAGACTGCACCCCAGCCCAAGAGGCTGGCGTCCATCGTCACTATGGCCCATGATGGCCTGTGGAAGCACATTCCCTGGGACAGATGATCCTGTGACAACCACCAAAGAAGAGAGAGAGTCTCTGGTCTCTAGATCCAGATTTATCCGCGGAGATAAATCCGCATAATCCCCATTCCACTGTCTGAGCATGCACAGCTGCAGTGGTCTGAGATGTAAGCGAGCAAACTGAACTATGTCAATTGCCGCTACCATTAGTCCAATTACCTCCATACACTGAGCTACTGATGGCAGAGGAATGGAATGAAGTGCTCGGCAAGTGGTAAAGATCTTTAATTTTTTTATCTCCGTCAGAAAAAACTTCATGTCTACCGAGTGTATCAGAGTTCCTAGGAATGGAACTCTTGTCAGAGGAACAAGTGAACTCTTTATGTTCACCTTCCACCAGTGAGCTCTTAGAAAAGCCAACACGATGTACGTGTGAGATTTGGCTAGATGGTAAGTTGACGCCTGAATCAAAATATCGTCCAGATAGGGCGCCACTGCTATGCCCCGCGGCCTTAGAACCGCCAGAAGGGACCCTAGCTCCTTTGTGAAAATTCTTAAGGGCCACAAACTGGTAATGTTTGTCCAGGAAGGCAAACCTGAGGAACTGGTGATCTTTGTAGATAGGAATGTGAAGATACGCATCCTTCAAATACACGGTGGTCATATATTGATCCTCCTGGATCACTGGTAAAATTGTTCATATGGTCTCCATCTTGAAAGATGAGACTCTGAGAAATTTGTTTAGAGTTTTGAGATCTAAAATCGATCTGAAGGTTCCCTCTTTTTTGGGAACCACAAACAGATTGTAGTAAAACCCCTGCCCCTGTTCTACTTTTGGAACTGGGCAGATTACACCCATGGTATATAGGTCTTCTACACAGCGTAAGAATGCCTATCTTTTTGTCTGGTTTACAGACAAACGTGAAAGATGAAATCTCCCCCTTGGGAGAGAATCTTTGAATTCTAGACAATACCCCCTGGGTCACAATTTCTAATGCCCAGGAATCCTGCACGTCTCTTGCCCAAGCATGAGCGAAGAAAGTCTGCCTCCTACTAAATCCGGTCCCGGATCGGGGGCTGCCCCTTCATGCTGTCTTGGTAGCAGCAGCGGGCTTCTTGGCCTGTTTACCTTTATTCCAGGTCTGGTTAGGTCTCAAGACTGACTTGGATTGAGCAAAGCTCCCCTCCTGTTTGGAGGCGGATGAGGAAGTAGAGGGGCCGCCTTTAAAGTTTCGAAAGGAACAAAAATTATTCTGTTTGGTCCTCATTTTAACCGTCTTGTCCTGAGGAAGGGCATGACCTTTACCTCCAGTAATGTCAGAAATGATCTCCTTAAGTTCAGGCCCGAATAGGGTCTTAACCTTAAAGGGAATAGCTAAAAGCTTGGATTTAGGTGACACATTAGCAGACCATGACTTAAGCCATAACGCTCTACGCACTAAAATGGCAAAGCCTGCATTCTTAGTCGCTAATTTAGCCATTTGGAAAGCGGCATCTGTAATAAAAGAATTTGCTAGCTTGAGAGCCTTAATTCTATCCAAAATATCATCTAATGGGGTCTCAACCTTAAAGGGACAGTCTACACCAGAATTTTTATTGTTTTAAAAGATAGATAATCCCTTTATTACCCATTTCCCAGTTTTGCATAACCAACACAGTTATAATAATATACTTTTAACCTCTGTGATTATCTTGTATCTAAGCCTCTGCAAACTACCCCTTTTTTCAGTTCTTTTGACAGACTTGCAGTCTAGCCAATCAGTGCCTGCTCCCAGATTACTTCACGTTCACGAGCACAGTGTTATCGATATGAAATATGTGAACTAACACCCTCTAGTGGTGAAAAACTGTTAAAATGCATTCTGAAAGAGGTGGGCTTTAAGGTCTAAGAAATTAGCATATGAACCTCCTAGGTTAAGCTTTCAACTAAGAATACCAAGAGAACAAAGCAAAATTGGTGATAAAAGTACATTGGAAAATTGTTTAAAATTACATGCTCTATCTGAATTATGAAAGTTTATTTTGGCCTAGACTGTCCCTTTAAGAGACTCCTCTAGAGCCTCAAACCAAAAAGCTGCTGCAGTAGTTACTGGAACAATGCACGTTATAGGTTGCAGAAGAAAACCCTGATGAACAAACAACTTCTTTAGAAGCCCTTCTAATTTTTATCCATAGTATCTTTGAAAGCACAACTGTCCTCAATAGGTATAGTTGTATGCTTAGCCAGGGTAGAAATAGTTCCCTCCACCTTAGGGACCGTCTGCCACGAATCCCGAATGGTGTCAGATATGAGAAACATTTTCTTTAAAGTAGGAGGGGGAGAGAACGGAATGCCTGGTCTATTCCATTCCTTAGTAACAATGCCCAAAAGTCTTCTAGGGACTGGAAAACATTAGTGTAAGTAGGGACCTCTAGATATTTATCCATTTTACACAGTTTCTCTGGCGGGATGACAATAGGGTCACAATCATCCAGAGTCGCTAAAACTTCCCTGAGTAACAAGCGGAGGTGTTCAAGCTTAAACTTAAAGGCCGTCATATCTGAGTCTGTTTGAGGGAACATCTTTCCTGAATCAGAAAGCTCTCCCTCAGACAGCAATTCCCCCACCCCCAAATTAGAACACTGTGAGGGTACATCGGAAATGGCCAATAAAGCATCAGAGGGCTCAGCATTTACTCTAATACCGGACCTACTGCACTTACCCAGTAAACCAGGCAGTTTAGATAATACCTCTGTAAGGGTAGTAGACATAACTGCAGCCATATCTTGCAGGGTGAAAGAATTAGACGCACTAGAAGTACTTGGCGTCGCTTGGGCGGGCGTTAAAGGTTGTGACACTTGGGGAGAAGTAGATGGCATAACCTGATTCTTTTCTGACTGAGAATCATCCTGAGACATACTTTTATCAGCTAAAATATGTTCTTTGCAATGTAAGGCCCTTTCAGTACATGAGGGACACATTTGAAGTGGGGGTTCCACAATGGCTTCTAAACACATAGAACATTGGCTTTCCTCAATGTCAGACATGTTAAAAAAGGCTAGTAATGACCACAAACAGCCTTGAAAACACTTTATTTTGTGAAAAATAACAATCTGAAAAAACGGTACTGCGCCTTTAAGAGAAAAAAAGCATACCATTTTTCCAAAACTGCTTTAAAACGATACAATTATCTCAATTTTATGATAAATGTATCCCAACTTGTCAGCTAAGATTGGCCCACAAGGAAAGAAATACTTAACCCTTAAGAACAAAAAAACGTTGTACCAAAAATGTTATAGTTAAACAAAAACACCCCCTGCACCTCGCCACAGCCCTGCTGTGGCGCCTACCTGCCCTCAGGGGTCTGCAAAAACGGATTAACCCTTCAATTAGGCCCAAACTTTCCTGAAAGGCCCACCGGAGTTGGAGCTTGCTGCTTGCATGGGAAAAACAACTGTGCAACTGAGGCGCCAAAATAGGCCCCGCCCATCTAACTCGATGTCTCACAGCCTTAACAATAACCGCACCAGAGCGGTCTAAAACCTAGCCATGTGGGTTCAAATACCCATCTAAGTGAAGCCATGTGTACCCTCCATTGTTAAAATAAATTCAAAACGTTTGCCACAAAAAAAGTTATCTTTAACTCCCAACATAGAAACGTTTGCCCACAAACATCATGTCATCAGTGTCAACCATTTTTTATAGCCCAACATACAGGTCCAGTAATACCCCTCTCTATACATTAGGATTACTGCTTACCCTTTCCCTCATGGGGATACTGTCAGCCAATTCTGAAATAACACAGTCTCTCCAGAAAAAAATGACTGAACATACCTCAATGCTTGTAGCATAAAAAACGTTCCTCACACTGAAGTTTCTTAAGTACTCCTCAGCCATTCTGTGGGAACTACTCTAGATCTTAGTAACAACTGCTAAGATCATCAGACTCCAGGCAGAAATCTTCATCCATCTGCTGCCTGAGAGTAAATAGTACACACCGGTACCATTTAAAATAAAAGACTCTGGCTTGAAGAAAATAAAAACTAACATTTTATCACCTCTTTCACTTTACCCTTCCTAGTACTTAGAGTAGGCAAAGAGAATGACTGGGGGGTGGAGCTAAGGGAGGAGCTATATAGACAGCTCTGCTGTGGTGCTCTTTGCCACTTCCTGTTAGCAGGAGGATAATATCCCACAAGTAAAGGATAAATCCGTGGACTTGTCGTATCATATACATATATATATATATATATACACACATACATATACATACATCTGAGCCCTAAATCAGAAAATAAGGCATAGACACAACTGAGCCATGGACCAAAGGGCAGCTCATAGACACAACTGAGCCCAAGACTAAAAGTCAATGCATAGACACAACTGAGCCATGGACCAAAGGGCAGCTCATAGACACAACTGAGCCCAAGACTAAAAGTCAATGCATAGACACAACTGAGCCATGGACCAAAGGGCAGCTCATAGACACAACTGAGCCCAAGACTAAAAGTCAATGCATAGACACAACTGAGCCATGGACCAATGGGCAGCTTATAGACACAACTGAGCCCAAGACTAAAAGTCAATGCATAGACACAACTGAGCCATGGACCAAAGGGCAGCTCATAGACACAACTGAGCCCAAGACTAAAAGTCAATGCATAGACACAACTGAGCCATGGACCAAAGGGCAGCTCATAGACACAACTGAGCCCAAGACTAAAAGTCAATGCATAGACACAACTGAGCCATGGACCAAAGGGCAGCTCATAGACACAACTGAGCCCAAGACTAAAAGTCAATGCATAGACACAACTGAGCCCTAGACCAAAGGGCAGCTCATAGACACAATTGAGCCCAAGACTAAAAGTCAATGCATAGACACAACTGAGCCCTAGACCAAAAAGCAGCACACAGACAACTGTGACAAAAACTAGAAAATAGCACACAGACACAACTAAGCCCTAGGACAGAAGTCAATGCGCAAACACAGCTGAGCCCTAAACCAAAGGCCACTCAGTCACACACACACACAATCCTGTACACCCAGTCACACACACACACACAATCCTGTACACCCAGTCACACACACACACACAATCCTGTACACCCAGTCACACACACACAATCCTGTACACCCAGTCACACACACACACAATCCTGTACACCCAGTCACACACACACACAATCCTGTACACCCAGTCACACACACACACACACAATCCTGTACACCCAGTCACACACACACACACAATCCTGTACACCCAGTCACACACACAATCCTGTACACCCAGTCACACACACACAATCCTGTACACCCAGTCACACACACACAATCCTGTACACCCAGTCACACACACACAATCCTGTACACCCAGTCACACACACACAATCCTGTACACCCAGTCACACACACACAATCCTGTACACCCAGTCACACACACACACAATCCTGTACACCCAGTCACACACACACACAATCCTGTACACCCAGTCACACACACAATCCTGTACACCCAGTCACACACACACACAATCCTGTACACCCAGTCACACACACAATCCTGTACACCCAGTCACACACACAATCCTGTACACCCAGTCACACACACACACACAATCCTGTACACCCAGTCACACACACACACACACAATCCTGTACACCCAGTCACACACACACACACAATCCTGTACACCCAGTCACACACACACAATCCTGTACACCCAGTCTCACACACACAATCCTGTACACCCAGTCTCACACACACACACAATCCTGTACACCCAGTCTCACACACACAATCCTGTACACCCAGTCTCACACACACAATCCTGTACACCCTGTCTCACACACACAATCCTGTATACCCTGTCTCACACACACAATCCTGTATACCCTGTCTCACACACACAATCCTGTATACCCTGTCTCACACACACAATCCTGTATACCCTGTCTCACACACACAATCCTGTATACCCTGTCTCACACACACAATCCTGTATACCCTGTCTCACACACACAATCCTGTATACCCTGTCTCACACACACAATCCTGTATACCCTGTCTCACACACACAATCCTGTATACCCTGTCTCACACACACAATCCTGTATACCCTGTCTCACACACACAATCCTGTATACCCTGTCTCACACACACAATCCTGTATACCCTGTCTCACACACACAATCCTGTATACCCTGTCTCACACACACAATCCTGTATACCCTGTCTCACACACACAATCCTGTATACCCTGTCTCACACACACAATCCTGTATACCCTGTCTCACACACACAATCCTGTATACCCTGTCTCACACACACAATCCTGTATACCCTGTCTCACACACACAATCCTGTATACCCTGTCACACACACACACAATCCTGTATACCCTGTCACACACACACACAATCCTGTATACCCTGTCACACACACACACAATCCTGTATACCCTGTCACACACACACACAATCCTGTATACCCTGTCACACACACAATCCTGTATACCCTGTCACACACACAATCCTGTATACCCTGTCACACACGCAATCCTGTATACCCTGTCACACACGCAATCCTGTATACCCTGTCACACACACACGCAATCCTGTATACCCTGTCACACACACACGCAATCCTGTATACCCTGTCACACACAATCCTGTATACCCTGTCACACACACACACAATCCTGTATACCCTGTCACACACACACAATCCTGTATACCCTGTCACACACACACAATCCTGTATACCCTGTCACACACACACACAATCCTGTATACCCTGTCACACACACACAATCCTGTATACCCTGTCACACACACACAAAATCCTGTATACCCCTCCCCCCTCCTGTGCATATCAATATCACCCTGGTCTCTTCATGCATAACCCCCCCCCATGCATATCAATATCACCCTGGTCTCTTCATGCATAACCCCTCTCCTGTGCATATCAATATCACCAGGGTGATATTGATATGCACAGGAGGGGGGGTTATGCATGAAGAGACCAGGGTGATATTGATATGCACAGGAGGGGGGTTATGCATGAAGAGACCAGTGTGATATTGATATGCATGGGAGGGGGGTTATGCACGAAGAGACCAGGGTGATATTGATATGCATGGGGGGGGGGGGGGGGGGGGGTTATGCATGAAGAGACCAGTGTGATATTGATATGCACAGGAGGCGGGGGGGGGGGGGTTATGCATGAAGAGACCAGTGTGATATTGATATGCACAGGAGGTGGGGGGGGGGGGGGGGGGGTTATGCATGAAGAGACCAGTGTGATATTGATATGCACAGGAGGTGGGGGGGGGGTTATGCATGAAGAGACCAGTGTGATATTGATATGCACAGGAGGTGGGGGGGGGTTATGCATGAAGAGACCAGTGTGATATTGATATGCACAGGAGGGTGGGGGGGGGTTATGCATGAAGAGACCAGTGTGATATTGATATGCACGGGAGGGGGGGGGGTTAAGCATGAAGAGACCAGGGTGATATTGATATGCACGGGAGGGGGGGGGGGGTTAGGCATGAAGAGACCAGTGTGATATTGATATGCACAGGAGGGGGGGGGGTTATGCATGAAGAGACCAGGGTGATATTGATATGCACAGGAGGGGGGGGGGTTATGCATGAAGAGACCAGGGTGATATTGATATGCACAGGAGAGGGGGGGGGGGTTATGCATGAAGAGACCAGTGTGATACTGATATGCACATGAGGGGGGGGGGGTTATGCATGAAGAGACCAGTGTGATATTGATATGCACATGAGGGGGGGGGGGGTTATGCATGAAGAGACCAGTGTGATATTGATATGCACATGAGGGGGGGGGGGGTTATGCATGAAGAGACCAGTGTGATATTGATATGCACAGGAGGGGGGGGGGGTTATGCATGAAGAGACCAGGGTGATATTGATATGCACAGGAGAGGGGTTATGCATGAAGAGACCAGGGTGATATTGATATGCATGGGGGGGGGGTTATGCATGAAGAGACCAGGGTGATATTGATATGCACAGGAGGGGGGGGGGGTATGCATGAAGAGACCAGGGTGATATTGATATTCACAGGAGGGGGGTTATGCATGAAGAGACCAGGGTGATATTGATATGCACAGGAGGGGGGTTATGCATGAAGAGACCAGGGTGATATTGATATGCACAGGAGGGGGGGTTATGCATGAAGAGACCAGGGTGATATTGATATGCACAGGAGGGGGGGGGGGGTATGCATGAAGAGACCAGTCTGATATTGCTATGCACAGGAGGGGGGTTATGCATGAAGAGACAATGGTGATATTGATATGCACAGGAGGGAGGGGTTATGCATGAAGAGACCAGTGTGATATTGATATGCACGGGAGGAGGGGGGGTTATGCATGAAGAGACCAGGGTGATATTGATATGCACAGGGGGGGGGGGGGGTTATGCATGAAGAGATCAGTGTGATATTGATATGCACAGGAGGGGGGGTTATGCATGAAGAGACCAGGGTGATATTGATATGCATAGGAGGGGGGGTTATGCATGAAGAGACCAGGGTGATATTGATATGCATGGGGGGGGGGTTATGCATGAAGAGACCAGGGTGATATTGATATGCATGGGGGGGGGTTATGCATGAAGAGACCAGGGTGATATTGATATGCACATGAGGGGGGGGGGGGGGGTTATGCATGAAGAGACCAGTGTGATATTGATATGCACAGGAGGGGGGGGTTATGCATGAAGAGACCAGTGTGATATTGATATGCACAGGAGGGGGGGGGTTATGCATGAAGAGACCAGGGTGATATTGATATGCATGGGGGGGGGTTATGCATGAAGAGACCAGGGTGATATTGATATGCACACACACAATCCTGTATAGCCTGTCACACACACACAATCCTGTATAGCCTGTCACACACACACAATCCTGTATACCCTGTCACACACACAATCCTGTATACCCTGTCACACACACAATCCTGTATACCCTGTCACACACACACAATCCTGTATACCCTGTCACACACACACAATCCTGTATACCCTGTCACACACACACAATCCTGTATACCCTGTCACACACACACAATCCTGTATACCCTGTCACACACACACAATCCTGTATACCCTGTCACACACACACAATCCTGTATACCCTGTCACACACACACAAAATCCTGTATACCCCTCCCCCCTCCTGTGCATATCAATATCACCCTGGTCTCTTCATGCATAACCCCCCCCATGCATATCAATATCACCCTGGTCTCTTCATGCATAACCCCTCTCCTGTGCATATCAATATCACCAGGGTGATATTGATATGCACAGGAGGGGGGGTTATGCATGAAGAGACCAGGGTGATATTGATATGCACAGGAGGGGGGGTATGCATGAAGAGACCAGTGTGATATTGATATGCATGGGAGGGGGGTTATGCACGAAGAGACCAGGGTGATATTGATATGCATGGGGGGGGGGGGGGTTATGCATGAAGAGACCAGTGTGATATTGATATGCACAGGAGGTGGGGGGGGGGGGTTATGCATGAAGAGACCAGTGTGATATTGATATGCACAGGAGGTGGGGGGGGGGGGGGTTTATGCATGAAGAGACCAGTGTGATATTGATATGCACAGGAGGTGGGGGGGGTTATGCATGAAGAGACCAGTGTGATATTGATATGCACAGGAGGGGGGGGGGGGTTATGCATGAAGAGACCAGTGTGATATTGATATGCACAGGAGGGTGGGGGGGGGGTTATGCATGAAGAGACCAGTGTGATATTGATATGCACGGGAGGGGGGGGGGGTTAAGCATGAAGAGACCAGGGTGATATTGATATGCACGGGAGGGGGGGGGGGGGTTAGGCATGAAGAGACCAGTGTGATATTGATATGCACAGGAGGGGGGGGGGTTATGCATGAAGAGACCAGGGTGATATTGATATGCACAGGAGGGGGGGGGGTTATGCATGAAGAGACCAGGGTGATATTGATATGCACAGGAGAGGGGGGGGGTTATGCATGAAGAGACCAGTGTGATACTGATATGCACATGAGGGGGGGGGTTATGCATGAAGAGACCAGTGTGATATTGATATGCACATGAGGGGGGGGGGGGGTTATGCATGAAGAGACCAGTGTGATATTGATATGCACATGAGGGGGGGGGGGGGGTTATGCATGAAGAGACCAGTGTGATATTGATATGCACAGGAGGGGGGGGGGGGTTATGCATGAAGAGACCAGGGTGATATTGATATGCACAGGAGAGGGGTTATGCATGAAGAGACCAGGGTGATATTGATATGCATGGGGGGGGGTTATGCATGAAGAGACCAGGGTGATATTGATATGCACAGGAGGGGGGGGGGGGGTATGCATGAAGAGACCAGGGTGATATTGATATTCACAGGAGGGGGGTTATGCATGAAGAGACCAGGGTGATATTGATATGCACAGGATGGGAGGGGGGGGGGTTATGCATGAAGAGACCAGGGTGATATTGATATGCACAGGAGGGGGGGTTATGCATGAAGAGACCAGGGTGATATTGATATGCACAGGAGGGGGGGGGGGGGGTATGCATGAAGAGACCAGTCTGATATTGCTATGCACAGGAGGGGGGTTATGCATGAAGAGACAATGGTGATATTGATATGCACAGGAGGGAGGGGTTATGCATGAAGAGACCAGTGTGATATTGATATGCACGGGAGGAGGGGGGGTTATGCATGAAGAGACCAGGGTGATATTGATATGCACAGGGGGGGGGGGGGGTTATGCATGAAGAGATCAGTGTGATATTGATATGCACAGGAGGGGGGGTTATGCATGAAGAGACCAGGGTGATATTGATATGCATAGGAGGGGGGGTTATGCATGAAGAGACCAGGGTGATATTGATATGCATAGGAGGGGGGGTTATGCATGAAGAGACCAGGGTGATATTGATATGCATGGGGGGGGGGTTATGCATGAAGAGACCAGGGTGATATTGATATGCACATGAGGGGGGGGGGGGGGTTATGCATGAAGAGACCAGTGTGATATTGATATGCACAGGAGGGGGGGGGTTATGCATGAAGAGACCAGGGTGATATTGATATGCATGGGGGGGGGTTATGCATGAAGAGACCAGGGTGATATTGATATGCACACACACAATCCTGTATAGCCTGTCACACACACACAATCCTGTATAGCCTGTCACACACACACAATCCTGTATAGCCTGTCACACACACACACAATCCTGTATACCCTGTCACACACACACACAATCCTGTATACCCTGTCACACACACACACAATCCTGTATACCCTGTCACACACACACACAATCCTGTATACCCTGTCACACACACACACAATCCTGTATACCCTGTCACACACACACACAATCCTGTATACCCTGTCACACACACACACAATCCTGTATAGCCTGTCACACACACACACAATCCTGTATAGCCTGTCACACACACACACAATCCTGTATAGCCTGTCACACACACACACAATCCTGTATACCCTGTCACACACACACACAATCCTGTATACCCTGTCACACACACACACAATCCTGTATACCCTGTCACACACACACACAATCCTGTATACCCTGTCCACACACACACAATCCTGTATACCCTGTCACACACACACACAATCCTGTATACCCCTGTCACACACACACACAATCCTGTATACCCTGTCACACACACACACAAATCCTGTATACCCTGTCACACACACACACAATCCTGTATACCCTGTCACACACCACACACAATCCTGTATACCCTGTCACACACACACACAATCCTGTATACCCTGTCACACACACACACAATCCTGTATACCTGTCACACACACACACACACAATCCTGTATACCCTGTCACACACACACACAATCCTGTATACCCTGTCACACACACACACAATCCTGTATACCCTGTCACACACACACACACAATCCTGTATACCCTGTCACACACACACACACAATCCTGTATACCCTGTCACACACACACACACAATCCTGTATACCCTGTCACACACACACACACACAATCCTGTATACCCTGTCACACACACACACACAATCCTGTATACCCTGTCACACACACACACAATCCTGTATACCCTGTCACACACACACACAATCCTGTATACCCTGTCACACACACACACAATCCTGTATACCCTGTCACACACACACACAATCCTGTATACCCTGTCACACACACACACAATCCTGTATACCCCTGTCACACACACACACAATCCTGTATACCCTGTCACACACACACACAATCCTGTATACCCTGTCACACACACACACAATCTGTATACCCTGTCACACACACACACAATCCTGTATACCCTGTCACACACACACACAATCCTGTATACCCTGTCACACACACACACAATCCTGTATACCCTGTCACACACACACACACACAATCCTGTATACCCTGTCACACACACACACAATCCTGTATACCCTGTCACACACACACACAATCCTGTATACCCTGTCACACACACACCACAATCCTGTATACCCTGTCCAACACACACACAATCCTGTATACCCTGTCACACACACACACAATCCTGTATACCCTGTCACACACACACACAATCCTGTATACCCTGTCACACACACACACAATCCTGTATACCCTGTCACACACACACAATCCTGTATACCCTGTCACACACACACACAATCCTGTATACCCTGTCACACACACACACAATCCTGTATACCCGGTCACACACACACACAATCCTGTATACCCTGTCACACACACACACAATCCTGTATACCCTGTCACACACACACACAATCCTGTATACCCTGTCACACACACACACAATCCTGTATACCCTGTCACACACACACACAATCCTGTATACCCTGTCACACACACACACACACAATCCTGTATACCCTGTCACACACACACACACACACAATCCTGTATACCCTGTCACACACACACACACACAATCCTGTATACCCTGTCACACACACACACACAATCCTGTATACCCTGTCACACACACACACACACAATCCTGTATACCCTGTCACACACACACACAATCCTGTATACCCTGTCACACACACACACAATCCTGTATACCCTGTCAAACACACACACAATCCTGTATACCCTGTCACACACACACACAATCCTGTATACCCTGTCACACACACACACAATCCTGTATACCCTGTCACACACACACACACACAATCCTGTATACCCTGTCACACACACAATCCTGTATACCCTGTCACACACACAATCCTGTATACCCTGTCACACACACAATCCTGTATACCCTGTCACACACACACACAATCCTGTATACCCTGTCACACACACACACAATCCTGTATACCCTGTCACACACACACACAATCCTGTATACCCTGTCACACACACAATCCTGTATACCCTGTCACACACACAATCCTGTATACCCTGTCACACACACAATCCAGTATACCCTGTCACACACACAATCCTGTATACCCGTCTCACACACACAATCCTGTATACCCTGTCACACACACACACACAATCCTGTATACCCTGTCACACACACAATCCTGTATACCCTGTCACACACACAATCCTGTATACCCTGTCACACACACAATCCTGTATACCCTGTCACACACACAATCCTGTATACCCTGTCACACACACAATCCTGTATACCCTGTCACACACACACACAATCCTGTATACCCTGTCACACACACAATCCTGTATACCCTGTCACACACACAATCCTGTATACCCTGTCACACACAAAATCCTGTATACCCTGTCACACACACAATCCTGTATACCCTGTCACACAAACAATCCTGTATACCCTGTCACACACAAAATCCTGTATACCCTGTCACACACACACAAAATCCTGTATACCCTGTCACACACACAATCCTGTATACCCTGTCACACACAAAATCCTGTATACCCTGTCACACACAAAATCCTGTATACCCTGTCACACACAAAATCCTGTATACCCTGTCACACACAAAATCCTGTATACCCTGTCACACACACACAAAATCCTGTATACCCTGTCACACACACAAAATCCTGTATACCCTGTCACACACACACAATCCTGTATACCCTGTCACACACACAATCCTGTATACCCTGTCACACACACAATCCTGTATACCCTGTCACACACACAATCCTGTATACCCTGTCACACACACAATCCTGTATACCCTGTCACACACACAATCCTGTATACCCTGTCACACACACAATCCTGTATACCCTGTCACACACACAATCCTGTATACCCTGTCACACACACAATCCTGTATACCCTGTCACACACACAATGCTGTATACCCTGTCACACACACAATCCTGTATACCCTGTCACACACACACACAATCCTGTATACCCTGTCACACACACACACAATCCTGTATACCCTGTCACACACACACACAATCCTGTATACCCTGTCACACACAATCCTGTATACCCTGTCACACACACACACAATCCTGTATAGCCTGTCACACACACAATCCTGTATACCCTGTCACACACACACAATCCTGTATACCCTTTAACACACAATACTATATACGCTTTCACACATAATACTATATACCCGTCACATATAATACTATATACCCAGTTACACATAATACTATATACCCTGTCAACCCAAGCCATAACATAGAGCAATCTGATCGCAGAAACTGCAGCCTGCCCGCAGAAAGAACGGGCAGGTCCATTGGAGAGAATTTTCTTCAACCTGATTTTATTTTTATTTTTTTCTGATTGGCCAGCGCAGTGATTTCAAATTGACAACAAGCAAACAAACATTTTTTGAACAATTATTGGCTGCTCCTGAAATTGATACATAGATGCACTATTTGATCTGCCAGAACGGGAGGAGGAGCTTTCACATAATCTCTGTGACTGTCTGCAAGGTGAGTAAGTGTACCGCAAGCTTTTTATCACTGCAGCTCCTGTTTGAAACTTGAGTCCCTTCCTTGGATCGCTGTTGCCTTATTGTGTGCAGGAGGTGGTGAGCAGTGCACTAATTATAGCATGTCATTTAGTTATTGTAGCCGCCGTTCCGAAGTCTGTTTTGAAAGCAGCAGTACATGTGACACTGACAAGTGCATCCCTTTCATCCCCAGCTTCTTGTTAACTGTGCCTGCCCAGTATAGTACAGTTTTATTGGGCTGTCACTTTATGTACAACACAGTAGTTAGTATGGTGGTATACGAGTTATATGTATATAATATATTGCAGGAGGTACTGTATGTGTAAAGAGTTGAGGGTGATATGGATATGCATGCTCGTTTGAAATTCAGAGTTGCATTGTTTTGTTGTTGTGCATTCTTTGATCGAGCTATTCTGTACTTAATGGTCCTTTAAAACATGCATATATAAGTATTTAGTATGGCATGGGGGGGTTATGCATGAAGAGACCAGGGTGATATTGATATGCACAGGAGGGGGGGGGGGTTATGCATGAAGAGACCAGGGTGATATTGATATGCACAGGAGGGGGGGGTTATGCATGAAGAGACAAGGGTGATATTGATATGCACAGGAGGGGAGGGGGGGGTTATGCATGAAGAGACCAGGGTGATATTGATATGCACAGGAGGGGGGGGGGGTTATGCATGAAGAGACCAGGGTGATATTGATATGCACAGGAGGGGAGGGGGGGGTTATGCATGAAGAGACCAGGGTGATATTGATATGCACAGGAGGGGGGGGGGGGGTTATGCATGAAGAGACCAGGGTGATATTGATATGCACAGGAGGGGAGGGGGGTTATGCATGAAGAGACCAGGGTGATATTGATATGCACAGGAGGGGGGGGGGGGGGTTATGCATGAAGAGACCAGGGTGATATTGATATGCACAGGAGGGGGGGGGTTATGCATGAAGAGACCAGGGTGATATTGATATGCACAGGAGGGGGGGGGTTATGCATGAAGAGACCAGGGTGATATTGATATGCACAGGAGGGGGGGGGGTGTATGCATGAAGAGACCAGGGTGATATTGATATGCACAGGAGGGGGGGGGGTTATGCATGAAGAGACCAGGGTGATATTGATATGCACAGGAGGGGGGGTTATGCATGAAGAGACCAGTGTGATATTGATATGCACAGGAGGGGGGGGGGGGTTATGCATGAAGAGACCAGGGTGATATTGATATGCACAGGAGGGGGGGGGGGGTGTATGCATGAAGAGACCAGGGTGATATTGATATGCACGGGAGGGGGGGGGGGGTTAGGCATGAAGAGATCAGTGTGATATTGATATGCACAGGAGGGGGGGGGGGGTGTATGCATGAAGAGACCAGTGTGATATTGATATGCACAGGAGGGGGGGGGTTATGCATGAAGAGACCAGGGTGATATTGATATGCACAGGAGGGGGGGGGGGTATGCATGAAGAGATCAGTGTGATATTGATATGCACAGGAGGGGGGGGGTTATGCATGAAGAGACCAGGGTGATATTGATATGCACAGGAGGGAGGGGTTATGCATGAAGAGACCAGGGTGATATTGATATGCACAGGAGGGGGGTTATGCATGAAGAGACCAGGGTGATATTGATATGCACAGGAGGGGGGGGGGTGTTATGCATGAAGAGACCAGGGTGATATTGATATGCACAGGATGGGGGGGGGTTATGCATGAAGAGACCAGGGTGATATTGATATGCACAGGAGGGGGGGGGGGTTATACATGAAGAGACCAGGGTGATATTGATATGCACAGGGGGGGGGGTTATGCATGAAGAGACCAGGGTGATATTGATATGCACAGGAGGGGGGGGGGGTTATGCATGAAGAGACCAGGGTGATATTGATATGCACAGGAGGGAGGGGTTATGCATGAAGAGACCAGTGTGATATTGATATGCACGGGAGGGGGGGGGTTATGCATGAAGAGACCAGGGTGATATTGATATGCACAGGAGGGGGGGGGGGGTTATGCATGAAGAGACCAGTGTGATATTGATATGCACAGGAGGGGGGGGGTTATGCATGAAGAGACCAGGGTGATATTGATATGCACAGGAGGGGGGGGGTTATGCATGAAGAGACCAGTGTGATATTGATATGCACAGGAGGGGGGGGGGTGTATGCATGAAGAGACCAGTGTGATATTGATATGCACAGGAGGGGGGGGGTTATGCATGAAGAGACCAGGGTGATATTGATATGCACATGAGGGGGGGGGTTATGCATGAAGAGACCAGGGTGATATTGATATGCACAGGAGGGGGGGGGGTATGCATGAAGAGATCAGTGTGATATTGATATGCACAGGAGGGGGGGGGGTTATGCATGAAGAGACCAGGGTGATATTGATATGCACAGGAGGGAGGGGTTATGCATGAAGAGACCAGGGTGATATTGATATGCACGGGAGGGGGGGGGGGGTTATGCATGAAGAGACCAGGGTGATATTGATATGCACAGGAGGGGGGGGGGTTATGCATGAAGAGACCAGTGTGATATTGATATGCACAGGATGGGGGGGGGGGGTTATGCATGAAGAGACCAGGGTGATATTGATATGCACAGGAGGGGGGGGTTATGCATGAAGAGACCAGTGTGATATTGATATGCACAGGAGGGGGGGGGGTTATACATGAAGAGACCAGTGTGATATTGATATGCATGGGGGGGGGGGGGGTATGCATGAAGAGACCAGGGTGATATTGATATGCACAGGAGGGGGGGGGGGGTTATGCATGAAGAGACCAGGGTGATATTGATATGCACAGGAGGGGGGTTATGCATGAAGAGACCAGGGTGATATTGATATGCACAGGAGGGGGGTTATGCATGAAGAGACCAGGGTGATATTGAAATGCACAGGAGGGGGGTTATGCATGAAGAGACCAGGGTGATATTGATATGCACAGGAGGGGGGGTTATGCATGAAGAGACCAGGGTGATATTGATATGCACAGGAGGGGGGTTATGCATGAAGAGACCAGGGTGATATTGATATGCATGGGAGGGGGGGGGGGGGGTTATGCAAGAAGAGACCAGGGTGATATTGATATGCATGGGGGGGGGGGGTTTATGCATGAAGAGACCAGGGTGATATTGATATGCACAGGAGGGGGGGGGGGGTTATGCATGAAGAGACCAGTGTGATATTGATATGCACAGGATGGGGGGGGGGGGGTTTATGCATGAAGAGACCAGGGTGATATTGATATGCACGGGAGGGGGGGGGGGGGTTAGGCATGAAGAGACCAGTGTGATATTGATATGCACAGGAGGGGGGGGGGGGTTATGCATGAAGAGACCAGGGTGATATTGATATGCACAGGAGGGTGGGGGGGGTTATGCATGAAGAGACCAGTGTGATATTGATATGCACAGGAGGGGGGGGGTTATGCATGAAGAGACCAGTGTGATATTGATATGCACAGGAGGGGGGGGGGGGTTATGCATGAAGAGACCAGTGTGATATTGATATGCACAGGAGGGGGGTTATGCATGAAGAGACCAGGGTGATATTGATATGCATGTGGGGGGGGGTTATGCATGAAGAGACCAGGGTGATATTGATATGCACAGGAGAGGGGGGGGGTTATGCATGAAGAGACCAGGGTGATATTGATTATTGATATGCACAGGAGGGGGGTTATGCATGAAGAGACCAGGGTGATATTGATATGCACAGGAGGGGGGGGTTATGCATGAAGAGACCAGGGTGATATTGATATGCACAGGAGGGGGGGGGGGTACGCATGAAGAGACCAGTCTGATATTGATATGCACAGGAGGGGGGGGTTATGCATGAAGAGATCAGTGTGATATTGATATGCACAGGAGGGGGGTTATGCATGAAGAGACCAGGGTGATATTGATATGCACGGGAGGGGGGGGGGTTATGCAAGAAGAGACCAGGGTGATATTGATATGCATGGGGGGGGGGGGGTTATGCATGAAGAGACCAGGGTGATATTGATTATTGATATGCACAGGAGGGGGGTTATGCATGAAGAGACCAGGGTGATATTGATATGCACAGGAGGGGGGGTTATGCATGAAGAGACCAGGGTGATATTGATATGCACAGGAGGGGGGGTTATGCATGAAGAGACCAGGGTGATATTGATATGCACAGGAGGGGGGGGGGTTATGCATGAAGAGATCAGTGTGATATTGATATGCACAGGAGGGGGGGTTATGCATGAAGAGACCAGGGTGATATTGATATGCATAGGAGGGGGGGGGTGTATGCATGAAGAGACCAGGGTGATATTGATATGCATGAAGAGACCAGGGTGATATTGATATGCACATGAGGGGGGGGGGGTAATGCATGAAGAGACCAGTGTGATATTGATATGCACAGGAGAGGGGTTATGCATGAAGAGACCAGGGTGATATTGATATGCACGGGAGGGGGGGGGGGGGGGTTATGCATGAAGAGACCAGGGTGATATTGATATGCACAGGAGGGGGGGGGGGGTTATGCATGAAGAGACCAGGGTGATATTGATATGCACAGGAGGGGGGGGGGTTATGCATGAAGAGACCAGGGTGATATTGATATGCATGGGGGGGGTTATGCATGAAGAGACCAGGGTGATATTGATATGCACAGGAGGGGGGGGGGGTTATGCATGAAGAGACCAGGGTGATATTGATATGCACAGGAGGGGGGGGGGGGTTATGCATGAAGAGACGAGGGTGATATTGATATGCACAGGAGGGGGGGGGGTGTATGCATGAAGAGACCAGGGTGATATTGATATGCACAGGAGGGGGGGGTATGCATGAAGAGACCAGGGTGATATTGATATGCACGGGAGGGGGGGTTATGCATGAAGAGACCAGGGTGATATTGATATGCACAGGAGGGGGGGGGGGGTATGCATGAAGAGACCAGGGTGATATTGATATGCACAGGAGGAGGGGGGGGGTTATGCATGAAGAGACCAGGGTGATATTGATATGCACAGGAGGGGGGTTATGCATGAAGAGATCAGTGTGATATTGATATGCACAGGAGGGGGGGTTATGCATGAAGAGACCAGGGTGATATTGATATGCACGGGAGGGGGGGGGGGTTAGGCATAAAGAGACCAGTGTGATATTGATATGCACAGGAGGGGGGGTTATGCATGAAGAGACCAGGGTGATATTGATATGCACGGGAGGGGGGGTTATGCATGAAGAGACCAGGGTGATATTGATATGCACAGGAGGGGGGGGGTTATGCATGAAGAGACCAGGGTGATATTGATATGCACGGGAGGGGAGGGGGGTTATGCATGAAGAGACCAGGGTGATATTGATATGCACGGGGGGGAGGGGGGTTATGCATGAAGAGACCAGGTTGATACTGATATGCACAGGAGGGGGGGGGGGGGTTATGCATGAAGAGACCAGGGTGATATTTATATGCACAGGAGGGGGGGTTATGCATGAAGAGACCAGTGTGATATTGATATGCACAGGAGGGGGGGGGGGGGTTATGCATGAAGAGACCAGGGTGATATTGATATGCATGGGGGGGGTGTATGCATGAAGAGACCAGTGTGATATTGATATGCACAGGAGGGGGGGGGGGAGTTATGCATGAAGAGACCAGGGTGATATTGATATGCACAGGGGGGGGGTTATGCATGAAGAGACCAGGGTGATATTGATATGCACGGGAGGGGGGGTGTATACATGAAGAGACCAGGGTGATATTGATATGCATGGGGGGGGGGGGTTATGCATGAAGAGACCAGGGTGATATTGATATGCACAGGAGGGGGGGTTATGCATGAAGAGACCAGGGTGATATTGATATGCACAGGAGGGGGGGTTATGCATGAAGAAACCAGTGTGATATTGATATGCACAGGAGGGGAGGGGGGTTATGCATGAAGAGACCAGGGTGATATTGATATGCATGGGGGGGGTGTATGCATGAAGAGATCAGTGTGATATTGATATGCACAGGAGGGGGGGGGGGTTATGCATGAAGAGATCAGTGTGATATTGATATGCACAGGAGGGGGGGGTTATGCATGAAGAGACCAGGGTGATATTGATATGCAGGAGGGGGGGGGGTTATGCATGAAGAGACCAGTGTGATATTGATATGCACAGGATGGGGGGGGGGGGTTATGCATGAAGAGACCAGGGTGATATTGATATGCACAGGATGGGGGGGGGGTTATGCATGAAGAGACCAGGGTGATATTGATTTGAACAGGAGGGGGGGGGTTATGCATGAAGAGACCAGGGTGATATTGATATGCATGGGGGGGGGGGGTTATGCATGAAGAGACCAGTGTGATATTGATATGCACAGGAGGGAGGGGGGGTTATGCATGAAGAGACCAGGGTGATATTGATATGCACAGGATGGGGGTGGGGGGTTATGCATGAAGAGACCAGGGTGATATTGATATGCACAGGAGGGGGGGGTTATGCATGAAGAGACCAGGGTGATATTGATATGCACAGGAGGGGGGGGGTGTATGCATGAAGAGACCAGGGTGATATTGATATGCATGGGGGGGGGTTATGCATGAAGAGACCAGTGTGATATTGATATGCACAGGAGGGGGGGGGGGTATACATGAAGAGACCAGGGTGATATTGATATGCACAGGAGGGGGGGGTGTATGCATGAAGAGACCAGGGTGATATTGATATGCATGGGGGGGGGGGGGGTTATGCATGAAGAGACCAGTGTGATATTGATATGCACAGGAGGGGGGTTATGCATGAAGAGACCAGTGTGATATTGATATGCACAGGAGGGGGGGGGGGGTTATGCATGAAGAGACCAGGGTGATATTGATATGCACAGGAGGAGGGGGGGTTATGCATGAAGAGACCAGGGTGATATGGATATGCACAGGAGGGGGGGTTATGCATGAAGAGACCAGGGTGATATTGATATGCACGGGAGGGGAGGGGGGTTATGCATGAAGAGACCAGGGTGATATTGATATGCACATGAGGGGGGGGGTTATGCATGAAGAGACAAGGGTGATATTGATATGCACAGGAGGGGGGGTTATGCATGAAGAGACCAGGGTGATATTGATATGCACAGGAGGGGGGGGGGGTGTATGCATGAAGAGACCAGGGTGATATTGATATGCATGGGGGGGGGGGTTATGCATGAAGAGACCAGGGTGATATTGATATGCACGGGAGGGGGGGTTATGCATGAAGAGACCAGGGTGATATTGATATGCACAGGAGGGGGGGGGGGGGTTATGCATGAAGAGACCAGGGTGATATTGATATGCACGGGGGGAGGGGGGTTATGCATGAAGAGACCAGGGTGATATTGATATGCACGGGGGGAGGGGGGTTATGCATGAAGAGACCAGGGTGATATTGATATGCACGGGGGGAGGGGGGTTATGCATGAAGAGACCAGGTTGATACTGATATGCACAGGAGGGGGGGGGGGTTATGCATGAAGAGACCAGGGTGATATTGATATGCACAGGAGGGGGGGTATGCATGAAGAGACCAGGGTGATATTGATATGCACAGGAGGGGAGGGGGGGTTATGCATGAAGAGACCAGTGTGATATTGATATGCACAGGAGGGGGGGGGGGGTTATGCATGAAGAGACCAGGGTGATATTGATATGCATGGGGGGGGTGTATGCATGAAGAGACCAGTGTGATATTGATATGCACAGGAGGGGGGGGGGGGAGTTATGCATGAAGAGACCAGGGTGATATTGATATGCACAGGAGGGGGGGGGGGGAGTTATGCATGAAGAGACCAGGGTGATATTGATATGCACGGGAGGGGGGGGGTGTATACATGAAGAGACCAGGGTGATATTGATGTGCATGGGAGGGGGGGGGTGTATACATGAAGAGACCAGGGTGATATTGATATGCATGGGGGGGGGGGTTATGCATGAAGAGACCAGGGTGATATTGATATGCACAGGATGGGGGGGTTATGCATGAAGAGACCAGGGTGATATTGATATGCACAGGAGGGGGGGGTTATGCATGAAGAGACCAGGGTGATATTGATATGCACAGGAGGGGGGGGTTATGCATGAAGAGACCAGTGTGATATTGATATGCACAGGAGGGGAGGGGGGTTATGCATGAAGAGACCAGGGTGATATTGATATGCATGGGGGGGGGGTTTATGCATGAAGAGACCAGTGTGATATTGATATGCACGGGAGGGGGGGGGGGGTTATGCATGAAGAGACCAGGGTGATATTGATATGCACAGGAGGGGGGGGGGGGGTATGCATGAAGAGACCAGTGTGATATTGATATGCACAGGAGGGGGGGTTATGCATGAAGAGACCAGGGTGATATTGATATGCACAGGAGGGGGGGGGGGTTATGCATGAAGAGACCAGGGTGATATTGATTTGAACAGGAGGGGGGGTTATGCATGAAGAGACCAGCGTGATATTGATATGCATGGGGAGGGGGTATGCATGAAGAGACCAGGGTGATATTGATATGCACAGGATGGGGGGGGGTTATGCATGAAGAGACCAGGGTGATATTGATATGCACAGGAGGGGGGGGGGGGGTTATGCATGAAGAGACCAGGGTGATATTGATTTGAACAGGAGGGGGGGGGTTATGCATGAAGAGACCAGCGTGATATTGATATGCATAGGGGGGGGGGTGTATGCATGAAGAGACCAGGGTGATATTGATATGCACAGGAGGGGGGGGGGGTTATGCATGAAGAGACCAGGGTGATATTGATATGCACAGGATGGGGGGGTTATGCATGAAGAGACCAGGGTGATATTGATATGCACAGGAGGGGGGGTTATGCATGAAGAGACCAGTGTAATATTGATATGCACAGGAGGGGAGGGGGGTTATGCATGAAGAGACCAGGGTGATATTGATATGCACAGGAGGGGGGGGTTATGCATGAAGAGACCAGTGTGATATTGATATGCACGGGAGGGGGGGGGGGTTATGCATGAAGAGACCAGGGTGATATTGATATGCACAGGAGGGGGGGGGGGGGGTTATGCATGAAGAGACCAGGGTGATATTGATATGCACAGGAGGGGGGGGGTTATGCATGAAGAGACCAGGGTGATATTGATATGCACAGGAGGGGAGGGGGGGTTATGCATGAAGAGACCAGTGTGATATTGATATGCACAGGAGGGGAGGTTGTGCATGAAGAGACCAGTGTGATATTGATATGCACAGGAGGGGGGGTTATGCATGAAGAGACCAGGGTGATATTGATATGCACAGGAGGGGGGTGTATGCATGAAGAGACCAGTGTGATATTGATATGCACAGGAGGGGGGTTATGCATGAAGAGACCAGGGTGATATTGATATGCACGGGGGGGGGGGGGGGGTTATGCATGAAGAGACCAGGGTGATATTGATATGCACAGGAGGGGGGGGGGGTATGCATGAAGAGACCAGGGTGATATTGATATGCATGGGGGGGGGGGTTATGCATGAAGAGACCAGTGTGATATTGATATGCACAGGAGGGGGGTTATGCATGAAGAGACCAGGGTGATATTGATATGCACGGGGGGGGGTTATGCATGAAGAGACCAGGGTGATATTGATATGCACAGGAGGGGGGGGGTATGCATGAAGAGACCAGGGTGATATTGATATGCATGGGGGGGGGGGTATGCATGAAGAGACCAGGGTGATATTGATATGCATGGGGGGGGGGGGTTATGCATGAAGAGACCAGGGTGATATTGATTATGCCGGGGGGGGGGTGTATATGGATGTCAAAATGACCTGTAGAAAAAAATTTTACTACAAAAAATCTCATTGCAGAAAATGAAAAAAAGTTCTGCTTCTGGGCCCTGTTACACATAATACTATATACCCTATATCACACATAATACTATATACCCTATATCACACATAATGCTATATACCCTATATCACACATAATGCTATATACCCTATATCACACATAATGCTATATACCCTATATCACACATAATGCTATATACCCTATATCACACATAATGCTATATACCCTATATCACACATAATGCTATATACCCTATATCACACATAATACTATATACCCTATATCACACATAATACTATATACCCTATATCACACATAATACTATATACCCTATATCACATATAATACTATATACCCTATATCACACATAATACTATATACCCTATATCACACATAATACTATATACCCTATATCACACATAATGCTATATACCCTATATCACATATAATGCTATATACCCTATATCACATATAATACTATATACCCTATATCACATATAATACTATATACCCAGTCACATATAATACTATATACCCTATATCACACATAATACTATATACCCTATATCACACATAATACTATATACCCTATATCACACATAATACTATATACCCTATATCACACATAATACTATATACCCTATATCACACATAATACTATATACCCTATATCACACATAATACTATATACCCTATATCACACATAATACTATATACCCTATATCACACATAATACTATATACCCTATATCACACATAATACTATATACCCTATATCACACATAATACTATATACCCTATATCACACATAATACTATATACCCAGTCACAAATGATACTATATACTAGGGTTGCACCGATACTAGTATCGGTACCGATACCAAGTACTTGCATGAGTACTTGTACTCGTGCAAATGCACCGATACTTAAACCGATACCTCCACTTACTACCCATATGCTATCTTGGGGTGTTTTTTTCAAACTGCATGTTCCCATTTCATTTAAAGCTGGAGTGGAGACTAAACTAAAAATTGTTTACTACTGTTCTGTCAATACAAATTCCTCTTATTTGTATTATTGTAGGAGAGATCACTGTACTGCGTTCAGACAAACCCCTGAAGTACTGGGCAGTTAATAAACTTTGATTTCCAGCTCTGGCTAAAATGGCCCAAAAATATCTTTCTGCCCCATGCAGTAGTGTGGAAAGTTGAAACTCCTTACTGATAGCAAAAACAGACTTATAGCTGAACATGCAGAGATGCTTCTGTTCTGTTCCTTAAAATGAACTTGCCACTAACTTTTGAAAAATTATTCTAATTGCTAGATTGCCTTTTATACTGCTAGTTCTCATCTTGCACAATTATGTTCAAAACATACTGTACTCTGAGGAACATCTTATCTTATATAATTGCAGGAAGAGTACTCAAAGGAAAACTTAAGTTAATCTCAATGAACACTCATCCTGCAATTATAGGACTAGATTTAGATTACATGTTATTGGCAAGCTTTACCAATGCTCTGTTCACATTTCCAACTCAATAGCCTTTAGTGGAGTAGGACGTGTAATGAGAGCGTTGGTAAAGCTTACCAGTCAAATGTAATCTAGCCCATAGTGTTGTTCACAATGATTAAACAATATTCTGTTCTATTTTTTACTTTTTGGTTGGTTGCAATTTTATATTTGTTATTTATTGTTGTTTTTAATATATTTTATTGTAATATTTTTATTTCTAAACATGTTTTAAACATGTTTTAAACATGTTCTGTGAACTTTGTGACAAATAAAACCTGTTTTATTATTCCATAATGTCTTTTGAGCTACAGTCCTTCATAATTATGAAGAATGAATCTTAAATAATTAGTCTGTATTGTGCTTGGTAAATTGTCACATGACATAAAAAAAAAGTATCGGTAATTGGTATCGGCGAGTATTTGAAAACAAGTATCGGTACTTGTACTCGGTCTTAAAAAAATGGTATAGTGCAACCCTACTATATACCCTATATCACACATAATACTATATACCCTATATCACATATAATACTATATACCCTATATCACACATAATACTATATACCCTATATCACACATAATACTATATACCCAGTCACACAATACTATATACCCTATATCACACATAATACTATATACCCTATATCACATATAATACTATATACCCTATATCACATATAATACTATATACCCTATATCACACATAATACTATATACCCTGTCACACATAATACTATATACCCTGTCACACATAATACTATATACCCTGTCACACATAATACTATATACCCTGTCACACATAATACTATATACCCTGTCACACATAATACTATATACCCTATATGACACATAATACTATGTACCCTATATCACACATAATACAATATACCCTATATCACACAATACTATATACCTAGTCACAAATGATAATATATACCCAGTCAAAAATGATAATATATACCCTATATCACACATAATACTATATACCCTATATCACACATAATACTATATACCCTATATCACACATAATACTATATACCCTATATCACACATAATACTATATACCCTATATCACACATAATACTATATACCCAATATCACACATAATACTATATACCCTATATCACACATAATACTATATACCCTATATCACACATAATACTATATACCCAATATCACACATAATACTATATACCCTATATCACACATAATACTATATACCCAGTCACACATAATACTATATACCCTATATCACACATAATACTATATACCCTATATCACACATAATACTATATACCCTATATCACACATAATACTATATACCCTATATCACACATAATACTATATACCCTATATCACACATAATACTATATACCGTCACACATAATACTATATACCCTGTCACACATAATACTATATACCCTGTCACACATAATACTATATACCCTGTCACACATAATACTATATACCCTATATGACACATAATACTATGTACCCTATATCACACATAATACAATATACCCTATATCACACATAATACTATATACCTAGTCACAAATGATAATATATACCCAGTCAAAAATGATAATATATACCCTATATCACACATAATACTATATACCTTATATCACACATAATACTATATACCTTATATCACACATAATACTATATACCTTATATCACACATAATACTATATACCTTATATCACACATAATACTATATACCTTATATCACACATAATACTATATACCTTATATCACACATAATACTATATACCTTATATCACACATAATACTATATACCTTATATCACACATAATACTATATACCTTATATCACACATAATACTATATACCTTATATCACACATAATACTATATACCTTATATCACACATAATACTATATACCCTATATCACACATAATACTATATACCCTATATCACATATAATACTATATACCCTATATCACATATAATACTATATACCCTATATCACATATAATACTATATACCCTATATCACATATAATACTATATACCCTATATCACACATAATACTATATACCCTGTCACACATAATACTATATACCCAGTCACAAATTATACTATATACCCTATATCACACATAATACTATATACCCAGTTACATATACTGTAATACTATATACCGTATATCACACATAATACTATATACCCTATATCACATATAATACTATTGTGACAGACCCTTCTGTCAGGACTGAAGGAGTTAATTGTGTTTAGCTAAGAAACTAATTTCTAAAGACAGAGTTGCTGGCTCCAGCTATAATCTAATTAGTGCTAAGCATTCTATTGTTTGATCACCTCCAGAGAGAAAACGCCTAAGAGATAAGAAGGGCCAAGAGTGTCTTGTGGTTGAAGTGTTTAAGTAATATAATTCTATTGTATCATGTCAAAGGGCTTGTTCCCTCCATGTAATGTACAACAGCCTTTCAACCCCCATCTGGGGGGGGGGGGGGTCAGACCTGCATAAATACTAGGCATAGCCTTTTAATAAATGTCATTCTGTTTTAAACCTGAAAACTGGCTGGGTTGTGAATTGCTGATTCCCTATGCAGGACATTGTTCATCTGATATTAACCTTGGTACACTGTTGGTACCGTAACAACTATATACCCAATATCACATATAATACTATATACCATATATCACACATAATACTATATACCCAGTTACATATACTGTAATACTATATACCCAATATCACACATAATACTATATACCCAATATCACATATAATACTATATACTCAGTCACAAATGATACTATATACTCAGTCACAAATGATACTATATACCCAGTAACATATACTGTAATACTATATACCCTATATCACATATAATACTATATACCCTATATCACATATAATACTATATACCCTATATCACACATAATACTATATACCCTATATCACACATAATACTATATACCCTATATCACACATAATACTATATACCCTATATCACACATAATACTATATACCCTATATCACATATAATACTATATACCCTATATCACACATAATACTATATACCCTATATCACACATAATACTATATACCCTATATCACACATAATACTATATACCCTATATCACACATAATACTATCTACCCTATATCACACATAATACTATCTACCCTATATCACACATAATACTATCTACCCTATATCACACATAATACTATATACCCTATATCACACATAATACTATATACCCTATATCACACATAATACTATATACCCTATATCACATATAATACTATATACCCTATATCACACATAATACTATATACCCTATATCACACATAATACTATATACCCTATATCACATATAATAACATATAACCTGTCACACATAATACTATATACCCTATATCACACATAATACTATATACCCTATATCACATATAATACTATATACCCTATATCACACATAATACTATATACCCTATATCACATATAATAACATATAACCTGTCACACATAATACTATATACCCTATATCACACATAATACTATATACCCTATATCACACATAATACTATATACCCTATATCACATATAATACTATATACCCTATATCACATATAATAACATATAACCTGTCACACATAATACTATATACCCTATATCACACATAATACTATATACCCTATATCACACATAATACTATATACCCTATATCACATATAATACTATATACCCTATATCACACATAATACTATATACCCTATATCACATATAATACTATATACCCTGTCACACATAATACTATATACCCTATATCACACATAATACTATATACCCTATATCACACATAATACTATATACCCTATATCACACATAATACTATATACCCTATATCACATATAATACTATATACCCTATATCACATATAATACTATATACCCTATATCACATATAATACTATATACCCTATATCACATATAATACTATATACCCTATATCACACATAATACTATATACCCTATATCACACATAATACTATATACCCTATATCACATATAATAACATATAACCTGTCACACATAATACTATATACCCTATATCACACATAATACTATATACCCTATATCACACATAATACTATATACCCTATATCACATATAATAACATATAACCTGTCACACATAATACTATATACCCTATATCACACATAATACTATATACCCTATATCACACATAATACTATATACCCTATATCACATATAATACTATATACCCTATATCACACATAATACTATATACCCTATATCACATATAATACTATATACCCTGTCACACATAATACTATATACCCTATATCACATATAATACTATATACCCTATATCACACAATACTATATACCCTATATCACACATAATACTATATACCCTATATCACACATAATACTATATACCCTATATCACACATAATACTATATACCCTATATCACACATAATACTATATACCCTGTCACACATAATACTATATACCCTATATCACATATAATACTATATACCCTATATCACACATAATACTATATACCCTATATCACATATAATACTATATACCCAGTCACATATAATACTATATACCCTATATCACACATAATACTATATACCCTATATCACACATAATACTATATACCCTATATCACACATAATACTATATACCCTGTCACACATAATACTATATACCCTATATCACATATAATAACATATAACCTGTCACACATAATATGATTTACCTTGTCACATTACGTAACACATTTTAGCTTATATCCTCCTGTCACAACCTATACCAAAATAAAAATACACCCTGTATGTCACGTCACATTACATCAGGCACAACCCACTTCATACCCAACATGATGTCACGCTAATGGTCACATATGAACCCACCAGCTGCTGCAACCTGTGACGTTTAGACGCTTCCTGCGCAATTCTGTGACGCACATCCAGTACCCTAGAGAAGGAAGTGTTCAAAGATGTCTGGCAGCCGACTGGAGCACCACAGGAAACATGTGACCTCCACTCTAGACAGGAAACATGTGATCTCCACTCTAGACAGGAAACATGTGACCTCCACTTGTCTTGCTGCCGACTGGAGCTCCACCCTAGACAGGAAACAAGTGACCTCAACTCTACACAGGAAACATGTGACCTCCACTGTCTAGCTGAGAAGGGTCTAGCATCAGACTGGAGCTCCACCCTAGACAGGAAACATGTGACCTCCACCCTACACAGGAAGCATGTGACCTCCACTCTTCTACACAGGAAGCATGTGACCTCCACTTGTCTAGCTGCAGACTGGAGCTCCACTCTAGACAGGAAATATGTGACCTCCACTCAAAGGTTTTTTTATGTTTGTTTGTTTTTAAATCAACTTTAATGTAACAACTAATAGACAATAATTTGGATTTTCTGTGTGGTTATATACAAATCCTGAGCCCCTTAATAGGACAGACGTTCTCAGCCTGGCCCAATGCTATTTAAGGTAAATAAACTGGTGCCAACCTTGTCACCTCATATATTGTACCTTTTTTAAATAAGTAACTGGTAATTTGAAAGGGTTAAAATCCTGTGGGCCACTCATTTCTGTGTGGATGTATACAGGGCGTGAGCATTATAGCACAGACGTTCTCAGCCTGGCCCAATGCTTTTTTTATGGCAAAAATCACATATTTTACTTTTTCTAAATAAGTTACTGCTATTTAAAGGGTTTATTTGCCATATAAAGCTTTAGGAGAGTCTGATAACACTTGGATTGTACAAAGGGGCTCACGCCCTATATAACCACACAGAAATCAGTGGCCCAAAGGATTTTAACTATTTTAAAATACTATTTACTTACTTAGTAAAGGTAAAATATATAAAGTGGCAAGGTTGGCACCAGTTCATTTGCCATAGAGAGTGTTGGGTCAGGCTGAGAACATGTCTCTCCTATGATGGGGCTCACATTCTGTATATATCCACACAGAAATGAGTGGCCCAAAGGATTTTACCCTTTCAAATACCAGTTACTTATTAAAAAAAAGGTAAAATATATGAGTTGACAAGGTTGGCACCAGATTGTTTGCCATAAAGAGTGTTGTGCCAGGCTGAGAACGTCTGTCCTATAAAGGGGCTCAGGATTTGTATATAACCACACAGAAATGAGTTGCCCAAAGGATTTTAAAGGGACATTATAATAATAAAAAAAAACTTATTAAAAATTGTTTAAACATGTTGAAACAAAAAACTTTTTAAATGTATTTCTATTTTTAAATATGTACTTCGCTGCAATGTAAATTTCAATTTGTATTGGTTTTCAAACCCACTCCGTGGGTGCTGTTGCCAGTCGTCCAATCCGGGCTGACAACCCAGGTTGGAATATGGCGCCACTTTGCCACAAAGTGCATGTGCAAGCTCTATTGACGTAATTGAAGTCATCACTTGCTGGATGTCTCTGCTGAGTGTAGGAGTCCCGCTCAATCAATCACAGATCAGAAGAGTTAGCTGCGCTGACAAGGTAAGATGTGTCCGCTTAGAGAATCTCCCTTGTATTAGCAAGCAATTTTACTTGTATGGCAAAAAGATATTCATAAAGGGAAACCACATGGGTGCATTTGGGTATTGAACAGAAGCAGTTTTGTAATGTACATGCATTAGCAAAAATGCTTCTAATAAAAGCTATAGCTGTTTCAAAAGTGTATTTAAGTATGCACCGTGCACCAGCATTTTAAACACGGCACTTGCTCAGAGAGCCTAAGGTGCTTGTACCATCTGGTAATCACTCAATTTGATAATTGCTGACATGATACAAGCCCCACTGATTATCTGAGCAGCTGCATTATACATAAACATTTAATAAATTGTTATAAAATAAGATAATCTAATAAACAATCAGCCAGCACTACTCAGGTTCTGAACCAAAAATGGCCCTTTTCCTAAGCTTACATTCCTTTTACTTTTTTAACAGGAATGTAAGCTTAGGAAAGTGCCCATGTTTAGTTCTGTGCCAGGTAATTGTTTGCTAAATGTATCCATCAATCTGCAGGCTCTACTCAGGTGCTGAACCAAACCTGTCCCTTTACCTAAGCTTACATTCCTTCCTTTTTCTTTACAGGAATGTAAGCTTAGGAAAGTGCTCATGTTTAGTTCTGTGCCAGGTAATTGTTTGCTAAATGTATCCATCAATCTGCAGGCTCTACTCAGGTGCTGAACCAAACCTGTCCCTTTACCTAAGCTTACATTCCTTCCTTTTTTTCTTTACAGGAATGTAAGCTTAGGAAAGTGCCCATGTTTAGTTCTTTACCAGATTAGTGCCAGGTAATTATTTAACCCTAACCCTAATATCCTCGCCTGTGTGGCCAAAAATCCTAGCGCGGGCCCTGGATTGGTGGAAGCCGGATTCTTCATTTGGTCTGGCGTTCAATAAGAAAAGACAAGCATTTTAACAAAACCGGTGAAATGTAAACTTTGATAAATTAAAGTATTTTTAAAAACCGGGCACACATTCACTTTAAAGAATAGAGGAAGGAGCAAGAATGTCCTAAAATGGACAACATACAGTATATGTTATAGTTATCTGCATAGCTTAGTGTAACATGCATAGCATAGCCAATCCATTAAAAGGACTGTTCAGCTTCATAAATGTTTTATATAAATAAAGTAGTTGTTTTAAAGGTAGAGGAAACAATTGTGCTAATCCTGAAGGTAAAAAATATTTTACAAAATGGTCTAACAACAAAACCATTTATGTTGTTATCTTAAGTGTGTGAATCTTATACATAACAGAAGGGGTGGGAATGTCATCTGGAAGAAGCAGGTTTTGTTTAATAAAATGGTTGTGTTTTTATGTTACATTGTAACTTTACAGATTGGAAGGTCCAGGAGTTGGAACTTTAGACTTGGGGGTGGGGGGGAGGGGGGCTAGTTTGGAAATTTTGAACTGGGACAGATTCTCTAGAACCTGCTCTGCTTTCATGATGATGAGAGTCCCGGAGCCTTTTGTTCAAGTGGCGGCAGTTCCTGTCTTGCTTTATCTCTCCTGCTTATTTGTTTCCTCCATCTACTTGGCTTTATGAATAACTAAGGATAATACAAGTGGGAGGGATTTAATGCTCTGCTGTGTTTGTTGGAGTGTCTTTTGCCTCCTCCTAATGGTCAGAGGGGAATTCCATGTGTTGACTGTCATGAAAGAACTGCATAAAACGTGTTATTTTATCTATATGTACGTACACCTTTTTTGAGTTATAAATAAGATTTAAAGGAACAGTCAAAAGTAAATTCTTAATTCAGACATAGGTTCCAATTTATCATGGCCCGAATGGGGCAGTATACACCTGTTTCCGCGCGAGTCTTTAGGGTCGCCAGAAACAGGAGTTAAGAAGCAGCGGTCTTAAGACCGCTGCTCCTTAACTAGTCCGCCTGCTCTGAGGAGGTGGACAGCAATCCGATCGGGTTGATTGACACCGCCTGCTAGCTGCCAATTGGCCGCAAATCTGCAGGGGACGGCATTTCACAAGGAATGCTTGTGCAATGATAAATGCCAATAGCATATGCTGTCGGCATTTATCAATGTCTGGCGGACATGATCGCTACAGCAGATCATGTCCGCCAGACACATGATAAATTGTCGCTCTTAGCCTGGATTTTTCAAAATATTTTAAGTTTACATATATTATCAATTTTTTTGTTGTTCTCTTTGTTTAATAGTTTACCTAAATTGACCTTATATTTTTAATATAGATAAACAATATCCAGCTCCCGTTTTGGCTACTCCTTAGCAGTATTTCTATTGGAGACTTCTTTGTGAATGGATATTATATTCTAATTTCCTGTATGTATTCCCATGGTTGCATGGTATATATCAATATATGTTATATTGTTGTGTTCTGTATATATCTAAAGCATATAGAGGCCAGTGCAAGTTAATAAAGATCCAGTGAGAGATGGCCTCTTGGTAATTATTGTTGGCACCTTGAAGTGTGAGTGTATATTTATCTTTTTTTTTACTGCGTAGATTAGGATGACTGGGGACAATGGTAGTGCCCCCCAAAAAGCCAACACTCTTGATCCAACTATGTATACTTTTCACAAATGAGCAGTCTTTTTACCCCATGGCCACCAGTAACATAAATCATCTTTTTTATTCTTCAGCTGCTGCACCACACATAAGCAGTAGTGATCTGTGTCTCTCATTTCTTTCTGCTCCATATTTGTAATGCATGGATGCATAGGAGACCTTTTACATGTAATAAATACTGATGGACTTTAAAAAAAATGGATATTTAAGTGTAAGCATTTTTGTGAATAAAATACAGCTTGCTAAAATACTGGACTGTCCGGTTGAATACTGGACACCTGGCAATCCTAATTCAGATAGAGGATACCATTTTTAAAAAGTTTCCAATTTACGGGGGGCTTGTCTGGACGGCAGCCATAACAGAAAAAAATGAAGCTCCAAGAAATGCCAACTTAATCTGACAATTATCATGGGAACACTCTACAATCCACTAGAATAATAATATATTTAGTTATCTGAAACTAATCTCAACCAGGATATACTTTCTTTTTAAAACACTATGTAAGGACCTTGCCCTTACCCAAGATGGCTGCTGTAATAGTTGTATTGAGGAAGAGAAATGCCATCTGGGAAGGGGGAGGAGTTGTTAGTGCTGAGGAGATTTCTTAGGTGTTAAGAGAAGTGTGGAGCTTTGCACAGACTTGGAGATAGGGGAAGAAAGTTGCTGTTTCCAAGCTGAAAGAAGTTATTCAGACTAATGCATGAATTCCAGAGACAGTTCAGACATTGCTACATGTGGCTGCTGCAGAACCTTTTATTTGTACAGTGAGTGTCAGCCATTATCTGCTGTTTTTAAGATCTCCATAACTTCATGTTAACTAAATGCAAGAGAAAATATATACTAGTCATATCTGATGTGCTGCAGAGTTGTTGTATATTAAAGAGAGAACCCAGAGAATATTCTAGAAGTTATTCTGCCTAAACAGTTTGCATAAATACACTAAATGGATTGCACAGCTGCATTACATAAGGAAGTAACTGAGTGTGATGTATATTAAAGAGATAACCCAGAGAATATCCTATAAGTTATTCTGCCTGAACAGTTTGCACAAATACACTGACTGGATTTATAAAGCTACATTACATAAGGGCATAACTGTAAGATTTCTGCAGCTGTTTGCAGTAAAAGAGTGACTGACTTTGCAGTATAAGGCAAGTGGATTGCTGAAATTCAGTAATAAGGTAGAGACTTATGTTATTCTGTATTTCTGAGGAGAAGTTTTCTTGAGCACTGCATCGATCACAAGCAGCGCTCTCTAGCTTCGTTCACAAGCAGCAAGGGATAATTACCTCAACTAAATTCTATTAAGTATATGAAATTGCATTGTACAGCACCACCTCAAAGTATTTTACAACAACAGTTATGTTATTATTTCATGAGCTCATGAAGGACTTCTGAGTTAAAAAAAAAGGTATACTGATGTCATAAGAAGATATTGTGATTAATATTATTATTTGTATTTGTTGCACTGTATGTTATTGGTTAAACACTTTATAATAATCAAAGCAACATTTTATTTGAAGATTTCTTGTGTGGTTATTACTTGTTTTCTTTTTGTACTAAAATCTTATAGGACCCCACACCCTATTATTCTAGGGTGTCCCCTATAGGTGGAGGCACTGCGTCATACAGGCATCCCTTATATACCTGATTTCAACCCCCCTCCTACTCCCACTCTGCGGAGGCTTAGTTCTCATACACAAAACAGGTAGACAGCATTACACTATCACCCACCTCAGGGAAGGTCAGGAAAGGGTCTTACAGATGGAGGCACTGCTGAGACCGAGAGGCGGGGCAAAATCAGAAGAGATGCATCTTTTAAAATTAGAAGAGGTGAGAGAGTGGGCAATGCAGAAAAAGGTACCAATTGAGCAGGCAGTGGTTGTGACTTGGATACCAGTAGGAACCAGTCGAGATAAACTATGTGAGTCACTCCAGAGAGCACTTCAACTAAGAGAGTACCCTAAGATAGTAGCATTCAAAAGAGTACCAGATGACACTTGGGGTAGCATATTAATAGACACCAACCAATGTTTCTTAGAAGTACCCAACCCCTCTGAGCTACAGCTACTAGGGCTACCTTCAGTCAGACTACCCCTCATTTATGCCATAAAATCAGAACTGCATATAGTCAAGGAAAATGAAGTTCAGGGTGTTAGAGGATCTCAAAATGAATCTAATATGGAGTCTAGTCTATCTGAAGTTCTGAAGATGTTGGCCACAAGCATCACAGACAGCTCACATACATACAGTTACCGGAAACTAAAGATATTTTCAGGAAACCTTCCTGTAACATAGGGGAGGAGGGTATTGTGGCATGGTGTGATCATGCTAACATGGTGCTGCAAGAATGGAGTTGCCCAGAGACAGTGAAGCGTGTCCGCCTCTTAGAAAGTGTTAGGCCACCAGCACAAGTATTGTTGCAACACCATAGAGAGGAACACCCTGAAGCTACTTTCTTAAAGACCTTATATAGTCTATTTGAAGATCCAGAAGATCTCTTGTATAAGTTTCGGTTACTTAAGCAGCAAGAGACAGAGAAGATGTCTGACTTTCTATTAAGATTACATGAGCAGCTTGTATTATTGGATCGAAAAGGGGTAGTGACCCGACAAGATATGAATAAACGGAGGCAAAATCAGTTCCTTCATTGCATTATACCAGACCACCCAATAGCCATCTTTCCTAGAGCCCAATTGCACTCTCAAGCACCAAAAGAATTGGAGGCCCTTATGCCTATGATAAGGACTCAAGAAGAGGAAATGAGTTTCCACACTGTGCGTAAGACTGGCGAAGCTTGCATAGGTGAAAGTGAGACTAAAAAAAAATTAGAAGACTCCAGAAATGCAGATTCTTTGTTGAAAGAGCTTATGGAGAATGGACTGCCTGACCAAGTAAAGGCTGAGTTGGAGAGAGCAAAACTAACTGTAAAACTCCAAAATACTACTCGACCAAAAGGGAGTTGTTTCACTTGTGGAGATATAGGCAATTTCTCAAAGGATTGCCCCAGCAAAATACATTCATATGCTGGTGATTTTTTGGGAAGCCTTACAGTCCCTCAGAAGAAGGGAATGACTGATATTTCCTTTGATTTATCTGAAGATGATGTAGCTGGGCCAAGGGCTTTTATTGGAGTAAAAGTTTGTAACATTTCTACACAGGCGCTGTTGGACACTGGATCTCAGTGCACCATAATCTATCGTAGTTTTTATGATACTTACCTTAAACATCTTAAAATCAAGCCTCCCTCTCAAATTGATTTAAGAGGTGTGGGTGGAAATAGGTGTGCTGATGATGGAGTTGTCACTGTGGTCATTAGTATAGTTCAGTTACATACTAGTATGATATACACCATGAAAGTGAAGGCTTTAATCTGCCCAGAAACCTGCAAAGATTCCGAAGCCCCTATAATTCTAGGGACCAACACAACATATGTACAATCTTTGCTACGGAAATTCATGATGGTGGCTGGGGGGCAAGACATAGACAAGTCATTACACCCAACTTTACGTCAGGAGGTTGAAAAGATATCTTTGAGACAATATGCTGGTCAGTGCTACAACCGTTCTGCCAGAGTGACTTACATTTCCCCAGGAGGGATGAAAGAGTTAAAATGTTTGGTGGTGTACCCTGACGGCAGACCCAAAGAGGACTGTTTTATTCTTGAAACGCCAGATGAAGAAGCAACCAAGCAGGGTTGGATTTTGGTACCTGAAATCTTACACAGAAGAAAGGATGGGCCTCCACCACAGTGGCTAAGTGTTAAGGTCCAAAATTTGGCCCCATACCCTGTTGGTATTGATTTTAATCGGACTTTGGGATATCTTTATCCAGTAGTAGACTCATCATTGGCTATTCGTAAATGTTTCTCTCTCTCAAAAACAGAAACAGAAAAACTACAATTTAACTTTGAAGGATCTACAATGCCTAAGGAGGCATGTGAGCGGTTGCAGAAGGCTATGAATGCCCGTGCAGGAGTTTTTTCTGCCGCAGAAATGGATGTAGGACGTTCAAAACATATGCTTCATACCATTCGCCTAACAGATTCTGCCCCTTTTAGGGAACGCTCTAGGAGATTGCCTCCTCGTGATGTTGAGGATGTTCGTGCCGTTTTGGCTGAGATGGAAAAAGCTGGAATAATTGTTCCTTCTCGCAGTCCATGGGCTTCACCCATTGTAGTGGTTAGAAAGAAGAATGGATCTATACGTTTGTGCATTGACTATCGGACTCTCAATCTAAGAACTATACCTGACCAATATGACCTACCTCGAATTGAAGAGATTTTACATTGTCTTAATGGCAGCCGCTGGTTCAGTGTTCTGGATCTGAGATCCGGCTATTTTCAGGTAGGGATGACTGAAGAAGACCAAGAGAAGACAGCTTTTATTTGTCCACTAGTATTCTATCAGTTTACACGGATGCCACAAGGGATCTGTGGAGCTCCAGCCACATTCCAAAGGCTAATGGAACGTACTGTGGGAGATATGAATGGACGTGAGTGTCTTGTCTATCTAGATGACCTTATTGTATTCGGTAGTACTTTGGAAGAACATGAGACAAGGTTGCTGAAAGTATTGGATTGTCTTCACGAAGAAGGCCTAAAGTTAAGTCCGGAGAAATGTAGATTTGGGCAATCATCTGTGACCTATGTAGGTCATGTGGTCTCGGCAGAAGGGGTGTCTATAGACCCTGCTAAGGTGGAAGCAGTAACCGCATGGCCACAGCCTAACAACATTGGTGAACTTCGATCATTTCTTGGATTTTGTGGATACTATCGAAGATTTGTGAAAGGATACTCCCAGTTAGCTCGACCCCTAAACGACTTGCTGAAACATAGTGAAGATGATCCTAAAAAGCCACTAAATGCAAAAACTCCTTTGGGAACTCGGTGGACATCAAAGTGCTCCAAAGCGTTTGAGAATTTAAAGAAAAATTTAACTGAGGCACCTGTCTTGGCCTATGCAGATCCCGAGAAACCTTATGTGCTACATATAGATGCTAGCTATGTGGGTTTGGGGGCAGCTTTACACCAAGAGTACCCTGGAGGGTTGAGACCTGTTGTTTATCTAAGTAGGAGTTTGTCTAAGAGTGAACAGAATTATCCAGTCCACAAGCTTGAGTTCTTGGCTCTGAAATGGGCAGTAGTGGATAAACTCCACGATTACCTTTTTATGGAGTAGAATTTGAAGTTCAACAGATAATAATCCACTTACCTACATCTTGACTACAGCAAAGTTGGATGCAACCGGTCATCGGTGGTTGGCTGCACTATCAAATTACACTTTTAAGTTACGTTACAAGCCAGGGCCTAAGAATATAGGGGCTGATGCAATGTCCCGACGACCAGGACTACCAGAACAAACAGGTGATTCTCAATGGGAAGAAATTCCTTCACTTGGTGTGAGAGCATTCTGCCAAACCAGTGTCTTCGAAGACGAAACCTCTGTTTTTTCAGATTTAAGAGCAGTAGATTCATTGGGATGTCATCCACAAGCTCTGCCTGTATATTATTGTAAACCATCTGTAGTGGAATTAGCCAGATGGTCTCGAATACCTCCTGAACAATTAATAAATGCACAGGAACAAGATCCTTTAATTGGACTACTTCGAAAAGCTGTTCAAACTGATAGCTCACACTTACTGAAGAGAATTCCTAGGGAATGGTCTGGTCCACTAAATAGAGAGTGGGATAAGTTTCAAATTCAAGATGGACTTCTGTTTCGAGTAGTTAAATACCACAATCATCCAGATCGAAGACAATTGGTGTTACCTGCCAAACTAAGAAAACTTGTTCTGTCATCCTTGCATGATCAGCACGGACATCTTGGGATAGAAAAAACGTTTGGCCTCTTGCAGGATAGATGTTATTGGCCAAAGATGAGAGAGTATGTAGAAGACTACATTCATAAATGTTTTAGATGTGTACAGAGGAAAACTCTTCCAACTCGAGCTGCCTCTATGGGTCATCTGAAAAGTGAAGGCCCCATGGATCTTGTTTGCATGGATTTTTTGTGCATTGAGCCAGATTCTCGTGGCATTGGAAATGTTCTTATTGTAACAGATCACTATACCCGTTATGCTCAAGCCTTCCCAACAAAGGACCAGAAGGCTAGTACAGTGGCTAGAGTTCTTTGGGAAAGGTTTTTCATTCATTATGGTCTTCCTATGAAACTGCATTCTGATCAAGGTAGAGACTTTGAGAGTCGCCTTATTAAAGAAATGATGAATGTTTTGGGAATTAAGAAGACAAGAACTTCTCCCTATCATCCAGAAGGAGATGCTTTCACTGAGAGGTTTAACAGAACTTTGCTAAATATGTTAGAGACCCTGCCAGAGTCTGAAAAGAGAACTTGGAGTCGTCAAGTAGAAGCACTAGTTCATGCCTACAACTGCACCCGACATGATTCCACAGGTTATTCACCATACTTCCTTATGTTTGGGAGAGAAGCGAGACTACCTATAGATCTCCAGTTAGGGGTGTCATCAGATGGAGTTTCTCATAAGTCACTATCAGTATGTCAGGCGATTGCAGGAGAGTTTACAAACAGCTTATAAGTTGGCTGAAGAAGCTACTGCTTAATTAAATGAGGCTAATAAGCAACAATATGACAAGAGAATTAAACATCAGGATTTGCAACCAGGAGACCATGTCCTTTTACGGAATTTAGGGATACCAGGCAAGCACAAGTTAGCTCCTAGATGGAGGAATAGTATCTATAGAATAGTCAGACAATTGCCAGGTCTTCCAGTTTTTCAGATAGCAGATGAAAATGGTGTTGTGAAGACATGGCATCGGAATCATTTGTTGCCTATACCTCAATTCCAGCATGATGTTGCATATCATGAGGACCAAGGCCCAAGCATGTCAATTAATAATGAATATAGTATCCCACATGAAAACTCATCAATTCAATCGGTCCCTGAAATGAGATCTCCATTGCAAAGAGAGACATGCCTCCTCTGTTGCCCCAACCTCTGAACCTGATATGCCATCCTTCCCTAATAGTCCTATACCAGATAGGGAATCTCCAAACCCTATACATTATGATAGTAGAAGTCCCTATAGAGAGAAAAGACCAGCAAGAAAGAGACATTAGGAAACCCTGGTTATAATGTTGAACCCTTGTTGCCTGCTCTAACATCTGCTGTACGATGTGTTTTGGAAGATGTATACCCTAACCATAATTTGACTCATGATGAATATGTGATTTTGTTAGTAGACTTGCTAAAGAAAATGTATTGATGTGTTGCTCTTGTACCCCTTGCTGGGGACAGCAAGTTGTTTTTTTTTTGGGGGGGGGGAGTATGTAAGGACCCTGCCCTTACCCAAGATGGCTGCTGTAATAGTTGTATTGAGGAAGAGAAATGCCATCTGGGAAGGGGGAGGAGTTGTTAGTGCTGAGGAGATTTCTTAGGTGTTAAGAGAAGTGTGGAGCTTTGCACAGACTTGGAGATAGGGGAAGAAAGGTGCTGTTTCCAAGCTGAAAGAAGTTATTCAGACTAATGCATGAATTCCAGAGACAGCTCAGACATTGCTACATGTGGCTGCTGAAGACAGAAGTTGGAACCTTTTATTTGTACAGTGAGTGTCAGCCATTATCTGCTGTTTTGAGATCTCCATAACTTCATGTTAACTAAATGCAAGAGAAAAGATATACTAGTCATATCTGATGTGCTGCAGAGTTGTTGTATTTAAAGAGATAACCCAGAGAATATTCTAGAAGTTATTCTGCCTAAACAGTTTGCATAAATACACTAAATGGATTGCACAGCTGCATTACATAAGGAAGTAACTGAGTGTGATGTATATTAAAGAGATAACCCAGAGAATATTCTAGAAGTTATTCTGCCTAAACAGTTTGCATAAATACACTGACTGGATTTATAAAGCTACATTATATAAGGGCATAACTGTGAGATTTATGCAGCTGTTTGCAGTAAAAGAGTGACTGACTTTGCAGTATAAGGCAAGTGGATTGCTGAAATTCAGTAATAAGGTAGAGACTTATGTTATTCAGTATTTCTGAGGAGAAGTTTTCTTGAGCACTGCATCGATCACAAGCAGCGCTCTCTAGCTTCGTTCACAAGCAGCAAGGGATAATTACCCCAACTAAATTCTATTAAGTATATGAAATTGCATTGTACAGCACCACCTCAAAGTATTTTACAACATCAGTTATGTTATTATTTCATGAGCTCATGAAGGACTTCTGAGTTAAAAAAAAAGGTATACTGATGTCATAAGAAGATATTGTGATTAATATTATTATTTGTATTTGTTGCACTGTATGTTATTGGTTAAACACTTTATAATAATCAAAGCAACATTTTATTTGAAGATTTCTTGTGTGGTTATTACTTGTTTTCTTTTTGTACTAAAATCTTATAGGACCCCACACCCTATTATTCTAGGGTGTCCCCTATAGGTGGAGGCACTGCGTCATACAGGCATCCCTTATATACCTGATTTCAACCCCCCTCCTACTCCCACTCTGCGGAGGCTTAGTTCTCATACACGAAACAGGTAGACAGCATTACACTATCACCCACCTCAGGGAAGGTCAGGAAATGGTGTTACAACTACAACCTTATTGAGCTGATCTGGGCTGTCAGATTTTAGGTGGAGGCCTAACACACAGTATATAGCACCCCCTCCCCTGGCTTCTCAGGTAAAACAGAAGGAACTAATCTGCTCAGATATACAGCTCTAAACGACCACAGGAGAGAATACCAGCTATTTCCATAATATCTTTCACATATAACTATATCTTAACGGATTTCAAGGAAATCATGAAGGAGTATCTAACCATGGTGATAACCCTTCTATTAGGACTCGAGCAGGTGATGACTGCTTGATATAACCAACTTGTTGATGGCATACGTTTGCCAGCCATGGAGGAAGACCGCATCAATGCCCCTATCACACGAGAGGAGACGTTAGGGAAGCAGCTGCAGAGAACACAAAAAGCCGACTCTCCAACATCTACTGCGAGTGCCACTAACTCAGCACAGCGTGACACTGAAAACATCACTAGTTTCCTGATGATCCCTGCTACAGAGGAGGCGGCCGGCCCGCTGGAGCAGAGGGCAAGTCTTACCCGCGATCCGGTGGAGATTGGCACAAGTCCATTTTCTGTGCCTGTAACTCCCAGGTCTCAGCATACGGAATTGCCTGTAACGCAGCATGCTGAATTGAAGATACCTGTGGGAGTCTCCTTTAGAGCCCTACTGCTCCAAGTTAGATGGGTCCCCAAGAAAGACAATTATCAGCATCTTACAAAGGACATACAGCACATGTTGGACATGGGGGAGGTATCACCATCACAATGCAGACTTGATGAATGTGGTGTGAGTTGATAAGGAACTTCCCAACCTTACTAGGGGAAAGATTAAAGGACGCTAAATGTTAATTAGAAATTAACATGCCTCCATAATATGCTGCTATCATTGTCTAGTCTTGGTGCCTGTAGCTTATAACAATTAATCATTGGATTAGGGGATGGGATGTTTTGTATCTCGTGAGTTTCCATATGTTTTCTGATAAGAAGTCCACTATGGCGACTAAGTAGTCTGCTCTTTTTTTTAAAAAAAAATAATTTTTTTATTGAGGTTATAAGAATAGTACAACCAATATATAATACCGCTAAGTATACATAACATATGATACGACCAATAGATACATTTAAGATATCACAACAGTATTACAGTGGGTCTGCGTGGGGAATCATTTTGAACCTCCTTTTTGATTTTATGGTTAATTCTATAATGGGGTCCTCCGTTGATAAGGAAGGTTACTCTTGAACCTTACGTAGCTTATGTACATTTAGGGAGGAACTTGGCATTTGAAGTGGTCACTTTTGGACCAAGTGTGGGGATAGAAAAGTGGGGAAAATCAACAGGTAAAAGCTGTTTTTAGAAAAGAAGGAAAGGAAAGAAAAAGAGAGAGTGGGGGGGAGGGAATTGGGCCCCTTTTGCAAATGTGTTCTAAGAGTGGGAAGATAAGAGAAAGGTAATAAGTTGGTGGAACACAGTTAAGTGAGGTATTAAAGAAAAGGGTATTAAGGGCTAGAGGTGTGACATTGTTAATAGTTAGCTAATTAAAGTGTATCCTCACAGTATTGGCTCTGCAGGCTAAAATTGTGTAGTACTTAGAGCTAGGACTGGGGTATATTGTAGCAAGCCAGGACATATTCATCTGTAATAAGACTGGTATAATAACTACTCCTGGTATAATAACCAGTACCATATGGGGTGATATACCCATGGCTCTTGGGTTTTCTGGATTCAGTTGCTAATCTCATTCATTTATAGTGATAATTGAACTATACCTGCGGCTGGAGCTGGAGTATATAACATACAAATACCCTATGATGGTGGGTTATTGCTATGTACACTGGTGTCTTTCAAAACTAAATATGTAACCCACGGCAAGGAGATGAGGGTATACCGACCTTTAAACTAATGCTAACTAACTATGAGATTATCTCTAAACTGGGGACAGTAAGAACAGGAACAGGATATGATACCAACTACACAGCGTGCCAGGGTGTCTTTGTTGTGGTATGATTGCTGAAAGGGGTTAAAACGTATACCAACATGTACAGCATCTCATGAAAGGATACACCCTATGCACCTCTGACTGAGAGAAGTTCTGACTACTTATGACAGACTTGTGATAAAGCTAGCCTCATAGAGAGGAGGTAAGACTGCACTACATAAACCAGTAGGTTGATCTATATCTAAAGGAGAAAGTGTGAGGCAGGGCGGATTTCTAGAGAAGCATATGTAAACAGAGAGCAACAGATAAGATTTCAAACTTGCAGTTGTCATGCTGTTGATCTCTCTTGTAAGTAATGAGTGCAATATCTGAAAAGGGAGTGGGCAACTGGGAACATACTTATAGAAACTAGCACAGTATGGGGGTATTATCCCTAATCTACAAAAATGATAAAATAAAAATATTTGGGGGAGCTCCCTATTCTTTTACTACACTTACACTGGCTTAATATAGCTATCAGACAATATACTCTATCAGTTATAGCTCCAATGGTTCATGTTATTTTATCAGATATGCTTTACCTCAATAAGCACTATTTCATCGCAGCAAATACTTATATTACAGGAGTAGACAAATATGCTGTGAGACAATGTGCAAAGGTATATACTGTACGTTAACTACTTTACACAAAATATATATTTGTGGGGCTGCAGGATAGCAATAACAAGTATGTCCATTTGAGTGCGAACTTAGGCGAGGTACATTACAAAAGTGTATGTCTTTGTTTTCTAGGTAAAAGATCTTTGCCATTGTGAGCTGCTAATAGATGCCCATCCTATTGTCCGACGGTAAGCCAGGGGAGATGGCAAGTGTACCGCTAGTCTGAGTCTATCCGATCCCCAATCTGTCTGCTGCTGGTGTGTTTATCAGAGGGGCCGGCATACTCTCACCTAGGCTTGAAGTTTGAGGGGTGTAGGAGTATGTCCGTTTCAGAAAGGAGAGTCTGACTCTCTCCAGCTCTGCTTCAACTGGTCGCCTCGGTGTGAAAATCCAGTAAGTAGTTGCGCTCTGGAAAGAACTGTCCAGGATGCTCTCCGGGAGCGCTGTAATCTGGGGGACTATCTTGTTAGCCTGCTGGAGTGGAGTAGATAGAGCGCCGTTGCTCTCGTCCGCTTCCAAGCTGTGGAGGCTGAGATGTTGCCGGGCACTTTTGTCCTCTGGTGGGCAAGCATCTGTGTCCTGAGTTTCTTCCGTGATGTCAGGCAGGTCATCCCAGTTGTGAGCAAGGCACTGGATGAGTGAGTGAAACTGGGCGTCCATACGCCGCTGCAAGTGCTCTTACCATTTGGTGTGCCATTTTCTTAGCTGGTTACCAGATCTAGCGTACTCCTCAAAGGTGGGGATCAGGTGGGAGTCTGGGGTCTAGTATGTCGAATCCAGATCTATACGGAAGAGACAGTCTCTAGGTCATTATCTGCAGCATAGGCCTCCCACGTGGCAAGGAAAATGGCTGCTCCCAGACGTCCTGTGTATCTGTCTGCCCATGAAATAGCTGTCCGTTCTTTTATGTGGCTGCTACCCAGTGTCTCAATGATTCCTGGTCTTCTCTTTAAGCCCAGGGGTAACTGAAGTGTGGATTAAAGCTGGGCTGAACGGCCTAGAGGGTTAAATTATAAGATGTTACAGCCGAGCTGTATTATAGTGCGACCGTTCAGATCCCAGGCTAGCTCCGCCCCCTAGTCTGCTCTTTTAATCACTTTCCCTCTCACAAAATAACTTGAGTTGGGGATGTCACTCCTAGACCCATACCCTGACTCGCTGTAGTATATATAGATATACAGATTTAAGGTAGCTACTGCTGTTATATATTTATATTTGCTAAGTAGTTAGATCTTCTAAATGTCATAAGGTCTTGCAGACACACTTTGGGATCCTATAGATTTACATCCACTTAGTTACAATTTCTCTTGTAAGGTGTATCCAGTCCACGTCATTCTCTTGCAACTCTCGACAAGATAGGAAGTCTCAAGAGATATGTGGTGACTTAGTGTAGTTTTACCTTCAATCAAGAGCTTGTTATTTTTAAACGGTACCAGCGTTGTACTGTTTTACTCTCAGGCAGAAATTAGAAGAAGAATTCTGCCTGGAGGTTGATGATCTTAGCGGTTTGTAACTAAGGTCCATTGCTGTTCTCACACATAACTGAAGAGTTTGGGAAAACTTCAGTTGGGGGAACGGTCTGCAGATTACCTGCTTTGAGGTATGTTCAGTATTTTTATTTCTAGAGAGATGAATAAGTTCTAGAAAATGCTGACAGAGCCTTGTATATTTGAGGTAAGCTAGATGCAGTGATTTAACAACGACTGGGATCATGCTTACAAAACAGGGTAATACTCATGTTAATACTCATATTACTTAGTAAAAAAAAAATAGATAAGTCTTTATTTGGGGCCTAGTTTCCACATGGCTAGTCAGATACTCCTATGAGTACTTTCTTAAGGCCCCTCTGACATCCAGTACATGGTGGGAGGGGCCTATTTTCGCGCTCTAGATGCGCAGTTTCCTGCAGACTGAGACATCCAGCTTCCCTAGAGGAGTCCTCTGGCATCTGAGGACAATCATAAAGGGTTTATTTCTTCACTAAAAGGCAGGTAGGAGCCCCAGAAGAGCTGTGGCAAGGTGCTCAACTGTTTTTTACCGGTGGTTGACGTTTTTTGAATCCGGTTTGGGGGCTAAGGGGTTAATCATCCATTTGCAAGTGGGTGCAATGTTGCTTTAGTCCCTTACACATACTGTAAAAATTTCGAAGACTTTACTGTATTTTTTCAATGTTTTGCAGTTTAAGTGCTAGTTTTTTTCTCTTAAAGGCAAAGTAATGTTTTTGTGTAATTGCTGTTTCACCTTTATTAAAGTGTTTTCCAAGCTTGCTTGTCTCATTACTAGTCTGTTAAACATGTCTGACATAAAGGAAACTCCTTGTTCAATATGTTTGGAAGCCATTGTGGAACCCCCTCTTAGAATGTGTACCAAATGTACTGAAATTTCTATAAACTATAAAGACCATATTATGGTGCTTAAAGATTTATCTCCAGAGGATTCTTTGACTGAAAAAAAGGGAGATTGTGCCATCTAGCTCTCCCCACGTGTCAGAACCTATAACTCCCGCTCAAGTGACGCCAAGTACATCTAGCGCGTCTAATTCTTTTACCTTACAGGACATGGCGGCAGTTATGAATGCTACCCTCTCAGAGGTATTGTCCAAACTGCCAGGGTTACAAGGAAAGCGAGACAGCTCTGGGGCTAGAACAAATACAGAGCTTTCTGACGCTTTAATACCTGTGTCCGATATACCCTCACAATACTCAGAAGCCGAGGCAGGAGAGCTTCTATCTGTGGGTGACATTTCAGATTCAGGGAAGGCGTTGCTTCAGTCTGATTCTGATATGACAGCGTTTAAATTTAAGCTTGAACACCTTCGCTTATTGCTTAGGGAGGTTTTAGCGACTCTGGATGACTGTGAACCCATTGCAGTTCCAGAGAAATTGTGTAAGATGGACAAATACTTTGCAGTGCCTGTTTACACTGATGTTTTTCCAGTCCCTAAGAGATTTTCGGAAATTATTACTAAGGAATGGGATAGACCAGGTGTGCCGTTCTCTCCCCCTCCTGCTTTTAAAAAGATGTTTCCCATAGATGCCGTTATACGGGACTCGTGGCAGACGGTCCCTAAGGTGGAGGGAGCAGTCTCTACCCTAGCTAAGCGTACAACTATCCCTGTCGAGGACAGTTGTGCTTTCCTAGATCCTATGGATACAAAATTGGAGGGTCTCCTTAAGAAAATTTTTATTCTCCAGCCTCTTGCATGCATTGCCCCAGTTACTGCTGCAGCGGCTTTCTGGTTCGAGTCTCTTGAGGAGGCTCTACAGGTGGAGACCCCGTTAGATGATATTTTAGACAGGATTAAAGCTCTTAAGTTAGCTAATTCCTTTATTTCTGACGCCGTTTTTCATTTAACCAAGCTAACTAACGGCTAAGAATTCAGGTTTTGCCATTCTGGTGCGTAGGGCTCTATGGCTTAAGTCCTGGTCAGCAGACGTTACTTCAAAGTCTAAGCTTCTTAACATCCCCTTCAAAGGACAGACCCTATTTGGGCCCGGCCTGAAGGAGATCATCTCTGATATTACCGGAGGCAAAGGTCACGCCCTTCCTCAGGATAGGTCCAATAAATTAAGGACCAAACAGAATCATTTTTGTTCCTTTCGACACTTCAAGAGTGGCGCAGCTTCAGCTTCCTCTAATGCAAAACAAGAGGGAAATTTTCGCCCAGTCCAAACCAGTCTGGAGACCTAACCAGGCTTGGAACAAGGGGAAGCAGGCCAAAAAACCTGCTGCTGCCTCTAAGACAGCATGAAGGAGTAGCTCCTAATCCGGGACCGGATCTAGTCGAGGGCAGACTCTCTCTCTTCGCCCAGGCTTGGGCAAGAGACGTCCAGGATCCCTGGGCACTAGAGATTGTTTCCCAGGGATATCTTCTGGAATTCAAAGGTTCATCTCCAAAGGGGAGATTTCATCTCTCACAATTATCTGCAAACCAGATAAAGAGAGAGGCATTCTTTCGTTGCGCTCAAGACCTACTGGTTATGGGAGTGATCCACCCAGTTCCAAGGGAGGAACAGGGGCAGGGTTTCTATTCAAACCTGTTTATAGTTCCCAAAAAAGAGGGAACTTTCAGACCAATCTTGGATCTCAAGATCCTAAACAAATTTCTCAGGGTCCCATCCTTCAAGATGGAGACAATCCGAACCATCCTCCCTATGATCCAGGAGGGTCAATATATGAATACCGTGGACTTAAAGGATGCTTATCTCTCTCACATTCCGATTCACAGAGAGCATCATCAGTTCCTCAGGTTCGCCTTCCTAGACAGGCATTACCAGTTTGTGGCTCTTCCTTTCGGGTTAGCCACGGCGCCAAGAATCTTTACGAAGGTTCTAGGGTCCCTTCTGGCGGTTCTAAGGCTGCGGGGCATAGCGGTGGCGCCTTACTTAGACGACATTCTAATCCAGGCGTCGACTTTTCAACTTGCCAAGTCCCATACGGACATTGTTCTGACCTTTCTGAGGTCTCACGGGTGGAAAGTGAACAGAGAAAAGAGTTTTCCTCCTCTCACAAGAGTTTCCTTCCTAGGAACTTTGATAGATTCAGTAGAAATGAAAATTTTTCTGAAAGAAGTCAGGATATCAAAGCTTCTAACTTCCTGCCGTGCTCTTCATTCCACTTCTCGGCCGTCAGTGGCTCAGTGTATGCAAATGATCGGCCTAATGGTAGCTGCAATGGACATAGTTCCGTTTGCCCGCCTACATCTCAGACCACTGCAGCTTTGCATGCTCAATCAGTGGAATGGGGACTACACAGATTTGTCTCCTCTGCTAAATCTGGATCAAGAGACCAGGGATTCTCTTCTCTGGTGGTTATCTCGGGTCCATCTGTCCAGGGGAATGAGTTTCTGCAGGCCGAAGTGGACTATAGTGACGACAGATGCCAGCCTTCTGGGCTGGGGCGCAGTCTGGAATTCCCTGAAGGCTCAGGGTTCGTGGACTCAGGAGACCCTCCTTCCGATAAACATTCTGGAGCTAAGATCAATATCCATTGCTCTTCAGGCTTGGCCTCAACTAACTCCGGTCAGATTCATCAGATTTCAGTCAGACAATATCACGACTGTAGCCTATATCAACCATCAGGGGGGAACAAGGAGTCCCCTGGCAATGATGGAGGTTTCCAAGATAGTTCTATGGGCAGAGGTTCACTCTTGCCATCTCTCAGCTATCCATATCCCAGGAGTAGAGAACTGGGAGGCGGACTTTCTAAGTCGGCAGACTTTTCATCCTGGGGAGTGGGAGCTCCACCCGGAGGTATATGCCCAGCTGATTCAACTATGGGGCAAACCAGAACTGGATCTGATGGCGTCTCGTCAGAACGCCAAACTTCCTCGTTACGGGTCCAGGTCAAGGGATCCCCAGGCAACGCTGATAGATGCTCTAGCAGTGCCCTGGTCCTTCAGCCTGGTTTATGTGTTTCCACCGTTTCCTCTGCTCCCTCGTCTGATTGCCAAGATCAAGCAGGAGAGAGCTTCAGTGATTTTGATAGCACCTGCGTGGCCACGCAGGACTTGGTATGCAGATCTGGTGGACATGTCATCCTTTCCACCATGGACTCTGCCGCTGAGGCAGGACCTTCTAATCCAAGGTCCATTCAAACATCCAAATCTAATTTCTCTGCGCCTGACTGCTTGGAGATTGAACGCTTGATTTTATCAAAACGTGGTTTCTCCGAGTCGGTCATTGATACCTTGATTCAGGCTCGAAAGCCTGTCACCAGGAAAATCTATCATAAGATATGGTGTAAATATCTTCATTGGTGTGAATCCAAGGGTTACTCGTGGAGTAAGGTCAGGATTCCTAGGATATTATCCTTTCTCCAAGAAGGATTGGAAAAGGGATTATCGGCTAGTTCCTTAAAGGGACAGATTTCTGCTCTGTCTATTCTTTTGCATAAGCGTCTGGCTGATGTTCCAGACGTTCAGGCGTTTTGTCAGGCTTTAGTTAGAAACAAGCCTGTGTTTAAACCTGTTGCTCCGCCATGGAGTTTAAATTTAGTTCTTAAAGTTCTTCAAGGGGTTCCGTTTGAACCTTTGCATTCCATAAATATCGAGCTTTTATCTTGGAAAGTTCTGTTCCTAGTAGCTATCTCTTCGGCTCGAAGAGTTTCAGAGTTATCTGCCTTGCAGTGTGATTCCCCTTATCTGATCTTCCATGCAGATAAGGTAGTTTTGCGTACCAAACCTGGGTTTCTTCCTAAGGTGGTATCTAATAAGAATATCAATCGGGAAATTGTTGTTCCGTCTCTGTCTCCTAATCCTTCTTCAAAGAAGGAACGTCTGTTACACAATCTTGACGTGGTTCGTGCTTTAAAGTTTTATTTACAAGCTACTAAGGATTTTCGTCAATCATCTGCATTGTTTGTTGTCTATTCTGGAAAGAGGAGAGGCCAAAAGGCTTCGGCAACTTCTCTTTCTTTTTAGCTGAGAAGCATCATCCGTTTAGCTTATTTTTAAAACTACAGTCACCACTGCACCCTATAGTTACTCCTTTTTCTTTCTTGTCTTCGGTCGAATGACTGGAGGTGGGGGTTAGGGGAGGAGCTATATAGACAGCTCTGCTGTGGGTGTCCTCTTGCAACTTCCTGTTGGGAAGGAGAATATCCCACAAGTAATGGATGAACCGTGGACTGGATACACCTTACAAGAGAAATAAATTTATCAGGTAAGCATAACTTTTGTTTTTAATGTGGGATGCACCTTTTATAGGCTTGCAGCTACGTACTATTATCCCCAGTTGCCTCTTTTATAATAATCAGAGATATTGTGGTAGGACAGGAATCCCCCTGATCTAATGTAGTACCAGGCACTCCTCCTGTCCCTATATTTATATTTTGCTATGTTAAACGGGCTGCTAAAACTTTTTACGTTTTCTCTGACCCAAGTAGAGATATTTTGACACTGGGATTTCTGGGTTTACTAATATGAGTTGAGATCAGCGCTGCGGAATCTGTTGGCGCTCTACAAATACCTGATGATGATGATGATGATGATAATAATAAGATCAACCCTTCATAGATAATCTGTGCATATACAAAATAGTCATATAATTCCTTACTATATGCACATATATACAGGCAAAACTAGCTATACAACGCATTTAGATAAGGTTCCTTATTCATGTTGGTAGCAGACTTTGACACCCACAACCCAGCCATACTTACCCCTATATTGCTTGAAGGTTTGTAGAAAACCACTTAACTAACTTATTTTACTATCCTAAGCTGTATAGCTGAAGTGATTATGCTGTATAACAGGACCCTAAAAGAGATATGCTAGTTTATTTAACCCCTTAGTGACCAGGCCACTTTTCCATTTGTTGACCGTTTGGGACCAGGTCTATTTTTACGTTTGTGTTTAGCTGTAATTTTCCTCTTACTCATTTACTGTACCCACACATATATACCATTTTTCTTGCCATTAAATGGACTTTCTAAATATATAATTATTTTCATCATATCTTATAATTTACTATAAAAAAATTATAAAATATGATTGGAAAAAACACACTTTTTCTAACTTTGACCCCCAAAATCTGTTAGACATCTACAATCACCAAAACACCCATGCTAAATAGTTTCTAAATGTTGTCCTAAATTTAGAAATACCCAATGTTCACATGTTCTTTGCTTTTTTTGCAAGTTATAGGGCCATAAATACAAGTAGCACTTTGCTATTCCCAAACCATTTTTTTTTTTCAAAATTAGCAATAGTTACATTGAGACACTGATATCTGTCAGGAATCCCTGAATATCCCTTGACATGTATATTTTTTTAGTAGACAACCCAAAGTATTGATCTAGGCCCATTTTGGTATATTTCATGCCATCATTTAATTGCCAAATGCGATCAAATAAAAAAAAAACGTTAATTTTTTTACACAAAATTTTCACAACCTTTAGGTTTCTCACTGAAATTATTTACAAACAGCTTGTGCAATTATTGCACTAATGGTTGTAAATGTTTTTCTGGGATCAGAAGGCCGCTAAATGCCGCTGCGCACCACACATGTATTATGCCCAGCAGTGAAGGTGTTAATTAGGTAGCTTGTAGGGTTAATTTTAGCTGTAGTGTAGTGGACAACCCAAAGTAGTTCAAGCCACCATTTCACTGCCAAATGTGTTCAAATAAAAAAATCATTTTTTTCACAAACTTTAGGTTTCTCACTGAAATTATTTACAAACCACTTGTGCAATTATGGCACAAATGGTTGGAAATGCTCCTCTGGGATCCCCTTTGTTCAGAAATAGCAGACATATATGGCTTTGGCGTTGCTTTTTGGTAATCAGAAGGCTGCTAAATGCCGCTGTGCACCACATGTGTACTATGCCCAGCAGTGAAGGAGTTAATTAGGTAGCTTGTAGCTTATAGGGTTAATTTTAGCTTTAGTGTAGAGATCAACTTCCCACCTGACAAATTCTACCCCCTGATCCCTCCCAAACAGCTCTCTTCCCTCCCCAACCCCACAATTGTCCCCGCCATCTTAAGTACTGGCAGAAAGTCTGCCAGTACTAAAATAAAAAGCATTTTTTTTTCCCCATATTAACTATGCAGTGTTGGATCCCCCTTAGCCCCCAGCCTTCCTGATTCTTCCCCCCCCCCATACAGCTTTCTAACCCTCCCCTCTCTACCTACTTGCTGCCATCTTGGGTACTGGCAGCTGTCTGCCAATACCCAGTTTGCCCAAAAAATGTTTTTTTTTTTTTTTTTTATATATATATTTTTTTTTTTTCTGTAGTGTAGCTGCCCCTAATACCCTCCCCCGCAGATCCCTTGGCCAATATTTAAATACCCCCCCCCCCCCCTCTCTCTTTCATGTCCATTCATTCATGTTTTTTTTTTGTAAATGTGCGCGCACGCTCCCGACATCCACCCCGCCTCATCCGCGAGTGAACAAGCCCACATCGGTGTGCACCGGAACCTCCCATTGATGGGCCGCCTCCCTGCTGCTACTCCCACCCACCAATGATCGGCACCATTAATGGCCGCTGCAGGGAGGGCCTCTGCATCAGTGGTTTAGAAAGGGTATTGCAGTGATGCCTCCAATATCGAGGGATCACTACAATACCCTGGAAGCAATCTTGATCGCTTCCAGCGCTTCAAATCCCTGAGGACGTGCCAGGCACGTCCTTGGTCATTAAGAGTAGTTTTTTGGAGGACGTACCTGGCACGTCCTCGGTCGTTAAGGGCTTAAGCTCTGTATACTATATTTTATGGTACATGGTCTAAAAAATAAAACTTACCAGGATAGGCTCATTGACCTAAATATGTATAGCTTAGAGGAGAGAAGGGAAAGAGGTGATATGATAGCAACTTTCAAGTACATTAAAGGGTTTAGTAAAACTGAGGCTGTGGGTATTTTACATAAAATGGAAAATTCAAGAACAAGGGGTCATGAGCTCAAGCTAAAGGGTAGTAGATTCAGAAGTAATTTGAGGAAGCACTTCTTTACAGAAAGAGTGATTGATTTATGGAATAAACTTCCTCAAGAGGTAGTAGCAACAAACACTGTGGGGGACTTTAAAAATGCATGGGACAAGCATAGGGCTATCCTACGAACTAGATAAGTTTATACTGTTAGGTAAGGTCGGGCAGACTTGCTGGGCCTATGGCTCTTATCTGCCGTCAAAATCTATGTTTCTATTATCTCAAGCACTGTTTGTCCGCTGACAAACTCTCTTAGATCACATGCAAGCTTACATTTTATTGTCATTATTAGATTATGTTGCATCTCTTTTAGCAATTTAGATATTTACATGCCTATTATGTGTCATTGGATCCCAAAGGGGTCACAGATGTGACTATCATGTTCCACTTTTCTTTCATAAGGGATTAAATTACATACCCTCCTCTGTGGGAAACTTAAATGACCAGTAAACACAGTAGATTTGCATAAACAACAAATGCAAGATAACAAGACAATACAATAGCATTTACTCTGAATTTCAAATAAGTAGAATTTTTTTTCTAACAAATTTTAAAGTTATGTCTATTTCCACTCCCCCTGTACCATGTGTCATGAGTGAACTCGTCTCAGGTGCAGTAATAAAGAGGTCCAGAACAGATATTTATCAAACAAGGGCTCACCTCAGGAGAGGTAATCTTTATTACACTGTTGCAACAGTGTCCCAGCACAAAAAACAGTAACGCAAGACTAACACATTTTCATATACATGCATTTTTATACTATTACAGTTCCTTACAAAGCAGAGAGCTAATTGGCTGATAATGATTGGGCAATAAATCTCACGTGATTAGTGGTTACTAGGAAAGGAAAAAAAAAACCAGGTCCTCTATGTTAAAATTTGAGAGATATGTTTTCTTGGAATGTGACCAGAGGCTAGTTGGTTAATTGGATTGAGAAGTTGATACTGTACAGAGAAGCCTTGGATTTTACCTTGAGTTTCAGATATTTAGAAAACTTTGTATGGGAGAAGCCATAACTTTAAGATGTACTGATACATACTTATTAGGCTAAAAGTAAGTTGTTAAAGATACATCACTTATTAGAAACTACAGAAGTAATATATCTGCAGTTTCAGAGAAGAGTTCAGTAAAAGAAAAGGAAAAGTTTGGTTAAACATATAAATAATGAAAATAGAATAAGCAGCTCATAACATTCCCCCCTTTGATCGCAAACGTCAAAGTGCCGCGATCACAAAAAGTAAATGCGACTCATGGCGGTTTGACAATCACAATGCTATTAGTACATGGGTGCTCGCGTCCAAGATGGTTCACAGGACTACAAGAGGGTAAGCAAAAACAAGGTAGGAGTTAAGTTGTTAGGTAGGAGACTATTCCGCTATTACCGGACGCTAGTCGCCATCGGGTGGAGTAGACAACTACCTAAACATTCCTATGCTGTATATGTGTGTGTGTGGCATGACATTTGTGTGTGGCATAACATAGTGCAGAAACATCCCCTCCCAGATTTATTAACAACAATTAACAATCCCCATCATTCTTGCAGACTTGATGGCGAATAGTGGGTTGTCAGGCAGTATCATGGCATGTTTGGGAGGTGAAGGAATTCTGCACCTGTGAAGGAAATATAGAGAGTGTAAGTATAAGGTAATGCAATATGAAAGCAAAATAAAACAATACAGAAAGACAATGAAGAAATATAAACCACCAGGGAGGGAAAAAGGAGTGGGTTATGGGTATACAGGCTACGACCAGGGTGGCCATCAAGGTAGATGATGGTCCATGGTCTCTCCGTGGCCAGTTTCCCAATGTAGGAAAGTTCTAGACGATCCTAGGGACGTAGTGCATCCTGCATAGGGATAAGACAGGGAATTTTAGGGCACAGCTGGTGGGTAGGCAATAACATTGTAAGATCAAGAGGTCAAAAGAGACATAGAGTAGGAGAGAAGTAGGTGAACTCAGAAGAAATCAGGGTCAAGAGAGATCTCAACATGGTGGGGAGATTCAAAACGGATAGAGGGAAACAAGTATTGGGAGAAGAATGAGACACAGTGAAAACATTCTTGCATGTAGAGATTAGACCAGGTACACATTGTATACAGCAACACATCAGTATAAGGCATACTATAATAACAATGCCATACAGAAAAAGGGAGCGTAACCATCCCAAATTAGGTAGCCAATCAAAGAGATGGTTAAAAATACCTCCAAGGCCAAATTTGTCATCAATCACATATTGGACATCCTGGGATAGGGACCTAATAACTGTGAGATGGTGACTCAAATTCAGTGATTGATCAGTAACATAGCTACAACATTCTTTGCTCACAAGACTACACCCCACTCCCCTCCTTGGGAAGCCAGGAGGTAATCAAGGGCCATCCTATTCTGCAATGCTAGTTGTCTAAGCTGCTTCAACTCTTGGGCCACACTCTGAACAACTCCTGCACTCTCATTCATGAAGGTCTGTAGTATCACAGATAACATGATGATGTCCTAATGATTCAGGTAGACACCAACGGCCGGGAGGATAGACCAGTTGAATCTCCAGCATACTGTTGGACAAGGGGGGGCAGCGAGCTTCCAGATTCACGTTTATTGCGAATTGGGCCCAAGGCCAGCGTGGGGACAACACGGATGGCTGGGGTTACCACACCCAGAAAGCAGATGGCTGTATAGCTACCAGGGAGGACTGACACTGCTGTCTGTCCACATATCCAATACAACCCAGGGGGTGGTCTGCTGAGGAAAGATTGTACAAGGGATGGGGAAACAAAAGTACAATTGGGGCCCTGGAGGAAACAAAAAAGTGCAGTGAGATTATAATTCACAGTTAGGATCATACCAGAGGAATGTATCAGCCGGAAATGAGTGCCATTACTGGAGATTACATACTCACATAGGAAGGCACCCAACTGCACCGTACCTTGGCCAATTTCCCTGCAGATAGTACCATATGAGGTGCCTCCCAAAGAGATAAAATTACTTGATAGGTTGAACAATGGTGTACCTGGAGGAATAAAAGTAGACAAATCAAAGGTAAACAAATCAACATTAATACCCATAAGAGGAATACCCCCCTTATGATGAGTGGGAATGCAAGCACAAATATAACAATTGCCCTCGGTGCGATTGGCTATAGTTTTGAGTAGGACAACGTGTGAGTTTAGTCCCCATTCACCTAAAGAATAGTTCTCTGTGGACAATTGGGCATTAGGTAAATTATCATTATGGGGGAAAGAATCATGGGGGTAAATAGGGATTGTGGCAGAGGTAGTTACAGGGGAACGTCAAGCAAGAAGGGGTGACTTTCATTTCTCAGCTACCCACTTCATAGTTTTCAAACCACATTCACTAGTGGGGCTATGCAAATAGACTGGATAACAAACCCCTTAGGACCTTTAAATACGAACTTTGAGTCTAATTACTTGTTGAGGGCAGCTAGTAGGAGGAGGAAAAACTGCCACAGATACAAGGTTACCAGAACAAGAGTATTTAGTAAAGGGGTTAGGACAAACACACCGACCAGAAGACACATATTGGGAAATAGAGTAAGAGAGCATGGTCAAAAGTGTGACACAAAACAAAGGAGACATATTGAGGGATGTTACTCAAGATATCAACAGAGGAGTGAGACAATGAAAATAAGAGTTAGAAAGACAGATCTTTCAGTTTCACTCATTCAGCTAGTTTCTGGTTAGTCTGAGTTTCAAACCCGGAAGGGTCTGAATTAACCAATCGTCGTCAGGGGTCTTGGTTACCCCTTCTTCAGAGGCCTTGTTTGCTCCAGCTTCTTCTTTCTTTGGCTTGTTGCAAGCTGCTTCTTTTTCTGGGCTGTATCTTTTACACCTGGAGTAGTGGATCCAAGAGTCGACCTCAGCAACTTTGATAGCTGTTGGAGTAGTCAACAAAACCAGGAAGGGACCTTTCCAGAGACGCTGCAGTGGCTTCTTTTGATAAGTTTTGACCAAAATGGAGTCACCTGACTGGAAGGGGTGTGCAGTCACATCCAATGGCAAGGGCTGAGAGAGAGAGGCATGTCTGTGGAGAGAATGTAATTGCTTTTGCAGTTGCAAAAGATAGGCAGTTAATTATACATCACCTACTGCAAGGTCAGGTAGGTGTAAGGTGTTGACACTATACAAAGGAGGTGGCCTACCAAACAACAGTTCATATGGTGAGAGCTTGAGGGTGCCCCTATGGTTTGTGTGAGTCCCAAACAGTGCTAGGGGCAAAGCATCTACCCATTTAAGGCTTACTTGAGAACAATTTTTTGCAATAGTCTGTTTTAGGGTCTGGTTCTTTCTTTCCACTTGGCCTGAGCTTTTCTGGATGCCAAGGGGTATGGAGATGCCAAGTAAAGCCTAAGGCTAATGTCAGTTGGTGAATAATATTACTTGTGAAATGTGTTCCTCTGTTAGATTCAATTACTCTGGGGAGGCCAAACCTGGGTATGAGTTCTTTTAGCATTCACTTGGCAACTTCTTGGACTTTCACAGTTCTTGTAAACATTCAAAAGTTTGAAATGCCCGTGGGCCTTTAGGTTCCCCCCTTGGATTGAATTGAGCACGTCTCACAATTCAATACAACCCATTTTGCAGCTTGATGGGGGGGCAAACCACTGTCTGTTAAGGGTTTCAGCAAGTTGTGTGGTACCTCAGTGTGTTTGGTTATGCAGAAAGGATAGCATATTAGAGAGGTGCGGTTGAGGTAGAGCAGGGCATCCATCTGGAGTGGACCAGATACCAAAAGAGTCATAGGTAAGACCAAGAACAGTCCAGAGATGAACAGTTCGTTCAGGAAGATAAGTGTAAAGAGAAGACAATGTAGTGTAAATGGCAGAGAAGCAGCATGCTAAGCAATTTGATCAGCATAACTATTACAAAGTGAAATGGGTTCCTGTGAGTGGGTGTGTGCTTTGCAATGCATGACAGAGATGGAAGTTGGTAAATGGATTGAGTCAAGGAGTGCAGAAACTTGTGGTGCATTGACAATTTGGGTACCAACAGAAGTTAGAAAACCCCTTAATTTCCATAATTGACCAGTGGCATGTACAATCCCAGGGGCATATTTACTATCAGTGTAAATGTTTACTGACCTGTCCTTTGAGAGCTGACAAGCAAGTGTGAGTGCATGTAGCTCAGCCGCTTGGGCACTGTAGTGAGATGGGAGGGGCTTGGCCTCTATAACAGAATCTGTCATGACTACACCAGAAACATTCACCATCCTCAAACTTCCATCACAGAACAGTGTCCAATCCAGGTTAGGTAGAGGCACATCAGAGAGGCTATCCCTTAGTTTGGAGGAAAAGAGAGATACAGATAAAGTCATAGTGTGGGGTACCATCATCAGGCAGAGGTAACAAAGTTGCTGGGTTGAGAGAGGTACAGTGGATGATAGTGATATTAGAAGGTACAAGACGTTGGTTTAAAAAAATGTTGTGTATTTGTCTGACTGAGTAAGAGGTGTACTGCGTGTGGCACATAAATGTGTAAAGGATGTTCCTGTACAAGCTTTTTTCCTCTATTTTGGCATTTGAAATAGCTGATTTAGTCTGTGGTATACCCACCTATAGTAAAAGTTTTATACTGGAGTCTCATCTAGCAATCAGCCTAAGTAAACAAGCCAGTAATAAGAAACCACACTCACAGGGGTGCAGGATAGTTAAAGGGACAGTTTACCCAAATTAAGAATATTTTTTAATTGAAACTGCTTGACATAGTTAAATATACTAGTGCTGAGCATACAATAAACTTCATTTTCTTTCTCTGTAAATATTTTTTTAAATCTCATATTTTATATCAGTTTGCCTATACCCCTTTTAAATATTTTTTTTTTGTTTCCCTGCCTTCTGTGCATAGCACTTGCTCCACCCCCTGACTCGGTGTTGAGCAGTGAGCAGTTTTTTTTTTTTTAGAGCTTGAATACATTCAGGTCAGTGATATCTCTCAGTTTGCAACTTATTTGAAGAGAAAAAGAAAATGTTTGCAACATGCAATTCCATATTAGAACAGACTTTTACACAGACCTGTATGTATTCAACTCAGAAGTCAAATCCACATCGACATGAAGCCTCAATCAGCTGGAAAGCAAATGTAACTCTTTTTTTTTTTTTTCCACTGCTAGTCTCACAGATTTTATATTATATATATATATATATATATATATATATATATATATATATATATATATATATATATATATATATATATATATATATATACACACATACAAGGAAAGGTCTGCACAAGGTGATTATGTAAGCAAACTATTGTAAAACAAACTAAAGTAAAAATATAGAAAATCATCCAGGTCTTATGCAATTATTATGCTCCCAGAGACAGGACCAGTAAACACAGCAGATTTGCATAATCAACAAATGCAAGATAACAAGACAATACAATAGCATTTAGTCTGAATTTCAAATGAGTAGTAGATTCTTTTCTAACACATTTCTAAGTTATGTATATTTCCACTCCCCCTGTACTATGTGATAGCCATCAGCCAATCACAAATGCATATACGTATAGTCTGAGTTCTTGCACATGCTCAGTAGGAGCTGGTGACTCAAAAAAAAAATGTAAATATAAAGGACTGTGCACATTATTTTTAATCGAAGTAAATTGGAAAGTTGTTTAAAATTGCATGCTGTGAGTTGTTTAAAATTGCACGCTCTGGCCCTGGTTCCGGTGGAGGAGGAGCTACATGCAGGTGCTGCACAGGTGCCTGCTCAGGTGCTGCTAGCTCGTTTCTCCAATCACTGGGAAATTGGTGGAGGATTCCCGCACCAGCCCCAGGCTCGCCGCCTTGGGCCCGCCCCTCGCCCTCCCCCACCGGTGCTGCGTGGGAGGGAGTCGGACTCGGAAGGGCTGCTGGATCCAGCGTGTGGCCGCCTCTCTGCCCCGTTGCCCGCTTGGTGTGGCGACATCCTCTCCCCCCCCCACCGGTGCTGCGTGGGGGGAGTTGGCTGTGTTCTTTTCTCAGGGCGGAGGAGCCTCGGCCCTGCTGACCTCGAACTGTCCCGCAAACGGCTGGAAGTCGGATGCCGCGGGTGGTAGCTGGACCAACAGCACAGGAGGGGGTGAGTTTCATTCAAAAACACTGTGATACATGTTATATGGTAGTGGCAAAAGTGCAAACTTCAGAAGAGGAAACTGCTAACATCGAATAACATTGAAGCAGAATAACTAAACTTTACACGCAGAACGGATGACTCTCTAAATCTGAAAGGGTATTACAAGAAATCCCCACTTAAAGTAAACAGATATATACCCTTGCCTGGACACTTAGGAAAGGAGGAGAAGGGATAAACATCGCCCTATAGCTGAACTTAACTAATACATCTCAGACTGAAAACACTACCGGCTAGATTTAAATCCTGGATATGGTATATGCTGGAAAATATTAATTAGATATTCTGAACTTTACTCCTCTAACTGACTCAAGGTTCAAATCTGGTGTCTACATAAAATAAGTGCATACTGTGTTAACAGCTAAATACTTTGCAACTATATAGATTCCTTTTTTCTCTTTTGCTTTTTTTTTTTTTTTTTTTTTTTTTTTTTGTGTCTGCTTTTTTTCCTATCTCTTTAGCTCTCCAGTTAAATCAGGTGTTTAGCTTTAATGAAGAAAAACTATTTGTTCCTATTGTTGTTTCTATAAAGGGACCTTAACATGAGACCCTTATAGCCTGAAGATAATCTTGTATAAGCTTTATTACATACACTAATTCAGTTGGAGATATATTGAATCTGCGGCTGATATCTTTGTGAAAACTGGAACTGATATAGTAATTTATAAAAGTCTCTTCAAAAATCTAAAATTAAAATCGTATGTGTGGTATCACACTAGCAGCAAAAAATAATTGCCTTACTTATTGTTATAGAATAAGACCCAGCCTAATATAGGCAGCTGCTGGTGTAGGAGCTCATATATGTAACTGCTTGAAACTATAGAAACATATTAGGAATAGAAAGGAAAAGTTTATAACATCTGAGTTCAATAAGATTTTAACGGGCATAGATATAGTTTAATATAGAATTTGTTACTATAAACTGGTAAGATACAAGTTTTTACATAAATTTATCTGCACCATATCCTAACAATTTGTATTTAAACTGTAGTAAAGAAACAACACCTTTCTAGTGATCCTTGAAAGGTAGGCATCTACCATCTTTAGAGCCTCACGAGATGTTCTAAGTATTTACTTACTCTACCTTATTGGGTGTTGATCCACCTCATATACTTTGAATTACAATATATCTCACCCTCCACTTAATCTTATTCAATATCCCCTTCCCTTACTGCCATGGTTGGACCTTCACACAGCTAATATAATCACCCCCACGTAGACACTCCAACCTCCCCCCCCCCCTTTTTTTTTTTTTTTTTTTTTTTTTCTTTTCCCCCCTCCCTCCCCCACTTGATCCACACCGTTCACTTTTCTCCCCTCTTGCTTATCCTGAGATTTAATTATCTCTCTAACTTTCCACTTGGTGGCTTTCTATGTGTCTAGAGAGCACCTCACCCTAACTTTTTCATGTCACGACATAAAAATTCACTTTTTTACTTTTTTCGGCACATGGATACATTTTTACACACCCCACACAAGACCCTCTCTCCAGCCATGGCAGCCAGACAGAGGGATAGGAAAACAAAAAATACACAAGAAAGTGTTACCGACATACAACCTATATTGGCAAGTGTACCAGCGACACAAGAAGTAACTAATATTCAAAGTCTGGTCACCAGCATCTCGGATGCCCTCACCCCTAAATTTGACGCCATTAAAACTGAATTAAAACAAGATGTTCTCTTGTTAACACAGGAAGTCCGGCAGTTCTCTGCTAGACTACAAGAAGCAGAACAAAGGATATCTGACCTGGAAGACCTAACTACTTTACATAGCTCTAAACTTGAATCAGCAGACACTAATATACAAAAAATCCAAAATAAATTAGAAGATTTAGAGAATCGTTCCAGAAGGAACAACATAAGAATCATTGGTCTTCCAGAGGAACAACAAAATGAGAACCTTGTATCCTTTATCTCAGAGGTATTACCTAATATTCTCAAAATACCTTCTACACATTATCCCATAATGGTTGAGAGAGTACACAGGCTGGGTTCCCCCTATACAGACAATAAAGGCAGAAATAGACCCAGGCCTATCATAGCAAAACTCTTAAACTACCAGGACAAAATTACCTTATTTCAATACTACCGTAAACAGCTACCGGTTACATTCAATGGGGCTACATTATTAATGTTCCAAGATTTCTCTGCTGATACAGCAGCAAAAAGACGGGAGCTTGCCCCCATTTGCTCCAAATTCATACAGAAAGGCTACCGAGCAATGATAATGTATCCCCACAAACTCAAGGTTATAGCACATGAAAAATCGCACTGGTTCGAAGAAACCAGTTCGGCTGAAAATTTTTATAAATCACTCGACTCCTTAACCCAACAATAGAGTATAAGAGTGTAATAAAACGTAAAAGTTAATAAAAATACGACTCAAAAAGCAGGCGTACATTAGGGTAGACCCCCGTCTCTGGATAGACGGGTGTCAAGGGATTTCTTCCCCTCACATGTGCAGTGACTTTAAAGGGAAAGAAGAAGAAACAAAAACCTTTCTTGTCCCCTTTTTTTTTTTTCCTTCTCACCCTTCCTCCCCCTCTGTGCGATCTCCCTATACTTTTCCCATCATATCTCTCTCCTAAAAGGAAAAAATAGATAAATGTAAAATAGTATCATGGAATGTAGGAGGGATCTCTACACCCATTAAACGTAAGGCAATTCTCACACAATTACGTAAACTTCAAACTGATATTGGTTTCATTCAAGAAACACACTTGACTGCAGAGGAAACCCTAAAATTAAAAACTTCCTGGGTTAAAGAAGTATATTTTGCTTCTGGTGTTAAGAGAAAGAGGGGGGTAGCAATATTAATAGGTAAAAGAGTCAAATCAGAAGTGGTCCACTGTGTGGCCGATCCAGGGGGGAGATATGTCCTTTTAAAAATAAAGATTGCTCAAAAGTTGTACACACTCTGTAACACATATGGCCCAAACGTGTTTGATCCAGAATACTGGAACACTTTACAATCGAAGCTTCTATCATTCACAGAAGGCTCTTTAATCATTGGTGGTGATTTCAATATGGCACCACAATGCCCACTAGACAGGCTAAGACAAGACACTAAACACCTGAAACAAAAAAGAGATAATTTAGAAACCAAGTTATATAAAAAAATCATGCATAATTTAGCCATATATGATATATGGAGAAATCAGAACCCAACTGCTCAGGAGTTTACCTGCCTCTCAAAGGCCCATAAAACTATGTCTAGAATTGATATATTTCTGATCGATGACCGTATCTTAACAACAAGGGTCAAAGCGGCAATAATGCCGATATTAATATCAGATCACGCACCTATCTTCCTTGAACTACAACTAGCATTTGGGCAGCCTACTCCATCACGCTTCTTCTTCCCCTATTACCTAGCATCTGATTTTAAATTTAAAAACTGGTTATTAAATAAATATAAAGAATATGTATATTTCAACAGAGAATATCTGAATAGACCCGAAATATTCTGGGAGACTGCGAAAGCAGTGATGAGGGGGGAAATTATCGCATATAGCGCCACTTTTCAAAAAAAAATCAGACTAAGGGAAAAGGAATCTTGCAAATTCTTGCTTAATTCTTATAATCAATTTCTATTTGATAGAACTTCTCTTAACTGGGCAAAATATGTGCAAGCAAAAAACGAGAGAGACGCCTTTGTATTAACTCAACAAACACAAAAAGAGCTGAAAATTCAGGCTAGATTGTATAGGTACGGCAATAAGTCAGGCAAAATATTGGCTAAATTAATTAAAAATGAAAAAAAACAACTAAATATAGATAAATTGCAGCATAAAGGGGATTATCTTACAAAACCTGATGATATTCTGAATGTATTCAATGAATACTTTAAAGAACTTTACACGCTTAAAACCACTGAGGTAAATAAATCGGCTGAGTTTTGGAGCACAATTGAACACATCACACTGGCTCCAGAAATTACCAATAGCCTTAATGCACCCGTTACGGCGGAAGAGATCAAGAAAGTAATATCTAAATTATCCCTAAATAAAGCAGCTGGCCCTGACGGTCTTCCGAGTGAATTTTACAAAATCGTGCTTAGCGAAGTCACCCCGCATATTTCTACTCTTTTTAATAGTTTTTTTACTGATGGCAAACCTATTCCTCCCTCCTTTTCTCAGTCTTACACAACACTAATACTTAAAGGAGGCAAAGACCCTGTTTGTAAGGAATCATATAGACCTATAGCCCTCCTTAACGTTGATTACAAAATCTTAGCAGCAGTATTGGCGGCTAGATTACAAGGAGCTCTTGCAAAAATTATACACACAGACCAATCCGGGTTTCTAAATAACAGAAATTCCGCTGCAAAAATTAGGGAGGTCTTAGTGGTGACAGAATACCACGAGATAATGTCAGATGTGACCAGCGGGGGAGAGGGCATACATGATCTTGCCATCATATCTATCGATGCAGAAAAGGCATTCGATTCAATTATCCATGAGCATATCTATTCTTCGTTAAATAATTTCGGTATCAAGGGCAAATTTACTGATTTCATAGCAAATCTGTATACCCTATCTGCTACACAACTGATAGTAAATAATAGTTTCTCTCCCTCTATTCCTTTAGGCACTGGTACGCGTCAGGGCTGCCCTCTCTCCCTGCTCCTTTTTAATATTGCCATTGAACCTCTGGCAATTAAACTAAGACAATCTCTCGATGGTATTAAAATTCATAATCATGAAATAAAAATCGGACTCTATGCAGATGACTTGCTTGTTTATATGTCAAATACTAAATTAAATATGCCGAAACTTTTCTGTATAATGGACTTCTTCGGTTCATTCTCGGGATATAAAGTAAACTACACGAAATCCAAAATACTTTGGCTCAGGAATACGGAAAATTCTGTAACAAATGCACCGCTTCGACAGGTTACAGATTCCTTTAAATATCTAGGGATCTACATCCCGGTCAAAACTGCGGATCTCTACAATCTTAATATCCCTCCAGTGCTGAAAGTGATCAAAGAAAAACTTAAGAATTGGCAAAACTTGCCACTATCAGTATCCGGTCGAATTGCCTTATTCAAAATGGCTCTCCTCCCGAAATTACTCTACATTCTTCAAAATACACCTATAATACTATTAGGGAAAGATATCCGATCAATTAATAGTGCACTTATAAAATTTTTATGGCAAGGAAGGAGATCAAAAATATCCCTTGGGAAACTTTCAGTACCAAAAGAAAGTGGAGGATTGGCTCTCCCTGATATACGGCTATACAACCTCTGTTTCCTTGCGCGAGTAGTCATAGACTGGATCTCTTGTAACAATTATATCTTAAACAACGATCTAGAATCTAATGTCTGCCACCCATACTGGTTATCTGCACTCATTCATCTTGATTTAAAAGAAACCCCGACAGAAATCAAGAAGCTGAAAATAATTTATAATCCGCTTAAAGCATGGCAAAAAATTGCTAAGCTTTTTTCAATAAATAGTAAAGCCTCTCTTTATCTCCCGATATTAGGAAATCCTAAATTCCAGGCAGGTATTCACTCTGCTGTCTTTAAGAGATGGCATCATATTGGTCTAAATAGGGTCCACCAAATAATAGATAAAGAAAGACATTGTATCAAATCATTTCAAGAGCTAAATATAGAATTTGGCCTGCCAAACAAAGACTTCTTCGCATATCTACAACGTAGGCATTTCGCGCTGGAATTAGTTAAAGAAAAAGGCTGGAATTGGAACATAGGTAAACTTGAAGATTGGCTGATATTATCTAGGAACGGCTGTATGTCCATTACACCATGCTACCACTTTCTAGGTTTAAATAAAGGTGCCTCTGTTATAACACAATTGACTGCAATTTGGAATATATTAACTGCTCAGAGTAATATAGAAATAAAAACTCTTCAACTTTCAATTAACAAGGTTACTCAGAACGTACTTTCGGCCACATGGAGAGAAGCCCATGTTAAATTTCTTCACAGGGCATATTTTACCCCTGAGAAAGGCTACAGGTGTGCCAACTTAGGGTTTTATAAATGCCCCAAATGCTCATACCTTGCAGCCAATTTTCTACATATGATATGGTATTGTCCGAAAGTCAAGATATTATGGCTCAAAGTAGAATACTGGCTAAAAAATGTATTAAAAATAACCCCTCTTTCTCTAACACTATTTCAGATAGCACTCTGCTTAAGGGAAGAATCTGGTAAACAAAACAGTGAAAAGGTGGTAATTTCCACTATTCTAGCTACTAGATATTTAATTTTTAAAAAATGGAAGACTCGGTCAATTCCATCTCTCTCTGAAGTGAAAAACTGTTTGAAAAAACAGTGCATACTAGAACAAAGAGACACAAATATAGACAATGAACAGGATGTTAAAAGATTTTTCGATAATTGGGCAATCTTCCTAAAAACTTTTTCTCCTACAGAAATAAATCGTATAATTTTTCCCTTTCAAAACACAGAAATAGTTTTACTAGGGAACTGGTAGATAGTAGGAAGGGTCCAGTGTAAGAGTGATAAAGGGAAGTGGTCCCCCCCCTTTTTTTTTTTTTTTTTTTACTTTTTGCCGCTTTTTGTCTTTTCTGTAAATTTTTTTTTTTTTTTTTCTTGTTATTGTTTCGTTTTCTTGGTTTTTTCTGCACACGTGGGGGGGAGAAATCGAGTGGGATTGAAAAAGTAGATAAAACTCCAAGACATCTTCACAGAAAACTTTATAAGATGTAGCAACATTATCAACGCTCATTAATGTAATCTTGATTGCCTATGTTAACTAAAATTGACACAGAACTATTTAAACTAAGCAAGGTCATTGTGTTACGTTATGTCATCATAGTTTTATATTTCTGTTTCTAATTTTATTTTTTTTGTATGAGCAACAAATGCATTATTTCTGGTTTGTATTAACTATGTTTTGGTTCAAGATACCTTTAAGGATAAAGGTACAAGATGTAACAATACTATGAAGTGTAATTAATATATCGTCAAATATGTATGATAAGTAAAACTAATATAATATTGTTTAAATTTAGCAAGGCCATTATGACGTATTGGGTTTTACAGGCCTTGTAGTTCTGTCCTTATTTCTGTTTTCTGTGCAAAGATAACAAATGTATGATATTTTGTATTTTGTTTTGGTCCATAAATAAAATTAAAAAAAAAAAAAAAAAATTGCATGCTGTATCTGAATCATGAAAATTTTATAAAACCTGAGTGTCCCTTTAAATGTAAAGTGTGGGGAGTGATATTTAAATGTATTTTGTTAGCTGCTGATTGTGTGTGCACATTGGAGGTTTACTGCCTTTAGCATATCATTTACTAAAGCACTTTGATTGGCCATGGGGCGGGGTGATAGAGCATTATAGCACTGCCCTTTTATCAGGGCATTCCAGGGACATTTAGCTGAACTGCAAAGAAGAAGATAAAAAATGTAAAAAAAAAAAATATATATATTTTACAAACTACTACATTTTATGTATTATCTCCTTTACTTGTTAATCCAGTGTTATTGCTGCTCATGAACTCCCATGAGTGAACTGGTCCTTTAAGTAATAAAATGACAATTTTCCATTGCTCTGTCTAAGCACTGAGCTCCGATTTTACAGACAAATATAACACAATGAGATATTCTTATTATCTAAAATTCAACCCATTGCAATCAACTGTGTTTTGAAAGCATAAAACCAGCTACTTCATATATATACAAATAAACTTGCAAATGCAATGCAAGTCATTGAAAATACATTAATATAAAAACAATTTTACAGTGTACTGTCCCCATAAGGGCTGACCATTTATCATATTACATATTCAACCTTATTGTCTTATTTACCATTAAAACTCCACCTCCCCACTGCATCACAACCTGCATATACTTAAATATTTATTGCAGAAGAAACAGACCCAAATACATACATCTAATGACACACAGTCCATAATACAGCAAAGAAGCAGAACTCCAATGGCAAACAAGACAAGTTTTTTTACCTTATTATCTTTTCCACAAACATACTTAACCCATTAATCATATACAAGAAAAACTCTCATATTTACTAGAGCGTGACAAAAATGACACACACCATCGCACTTTCAAAGTCCTTAGTTACTTCACTTGCATATATTTTATATATGCAAGTGAAGTCAAACAGATGGAAACACATTAAATCTCTTATCAGCCCATACATAAAACAAATATCACTTAAAACTAAAAAAAAATGCTATTATTGGCGCACAAAATTAAGAACATACATATGACTTTAAAACCAAGTTACAGTAATAACAAGCAAATCCTTATGTCATCAAATTTCTTAGCTAAGAATTCCTGATACACACACACACACACACACAGCTCCAGCCTGCATCAAACATCAAGGCCAGCTTTCTTTTGCAGCGATTGTACACCAAATTCATATCAACTCACATACCTCAAATATTTCACTCCCAGCATTTATTCTAAAGCAATGTTAACATACATGAAACTTTTAGTAATACAGAGAACACATTTTCATTTGGGTTTTGACGTCCGCAACCCTACTATTCTCAAAATGAGAATAGTAGTCCATCTGGTCAGGGCATATATCAACCAGAAGATTGAGGAGGGCAATTAATTTAGGGAGCTCAAAGGACCCAAATCTCGGCCACCTTAATTCAGGATCAAGGCTGAGAGTATAGGAAACTCAGAGCTCTGTGCACAAAGTATAAAGTCTATTTTTTTTATAACCAAGCAGTACTGAGCTTTCCCTAATTTGCATATACTTTAACAAGGGGAGAGTCTTTGTCTACTTTAGACAACCGGGATCCCATTATTATATCCTTGTTCCTTAAAGTGAATGTAAATTTGGATGACAAAGTGCCCAGTCTACAAAAATTAGACCAAAAACAGGGGCACTTTAACTCCTCAAAATCCACACCTCACTTTAATCCCTAATCAAGTCCCTGCAGTTACCGGACGGACACTTCCTCAACGTCCCTGCCTAGCGGGAGAGATTAGCACTATAGTCAATCAAGTCCCTGCAGTTACCGGACGGACACTACCTCAACGTCCCTGCTTAGCGGGAGAGATTAGCACTATAGTCTCAAGTCACAATATGTCTTGGATCACTATTTCTGCCTCTGTAAAATCCCTACCACCTGAAACTTTATTTTATAGTGGGCTGGCACCCTAATGGTGTTTAATTGCCAGACAGATGTCCCACTGAATTTAATAGTGATCCAGTATATAAAACAAAAACAGGGTAAAAGACCCACAACATATATTACACGTACATGAACACAAAAGACAAGAAGACACTCACAGAATGGTCCAATGGGTAGATTGTGTCCGTTGTTTGTGGTCTGTTCCTCAGGACGTACTCCCTTATCGCCCCCGGGACTCCCTGGCCAACAAGACAAAACCTCCCACAGGTAAGCTATAGACCTGAATCAGATGGGGGCGCGCAGATGTTGGTTCCCAGCCAGGGAGGCACGGAAGGTCGACCTGAAGCACGTCCCACCAGAGTCGCCAAGTTACTGTCATGAGTGAGCTCGTCTCAGGTGCAGTAATAAAGAGGTCCAGACCAGATATTTATCAAACAAGGGCTCACCTCAGGAGAGGTAATCTTTATTACACTGTTGCAACAGTGTCCCAGCACAAAAAACAGTAACGCAAGACTAACACATTTTCATATACATGCATTTTTATACTATTACAGTTCCTTACAAAGCAGAGAGCTAATTGGCTGATAATGATTGGCCAATAAATCTCACGTGATTAGTGGTTACTAGGAAAGGGGAAAAAAAACAGGTCCTCTATGTTAAAATTTGAGAGATATGTTTTCTTGGAATGTGACCAGAGGCTAGTTGGCTAATTGGATTGAGAAGTTGATACTGTACAGAGAAGCCTTGGATTTTACCTTGAGTTTCAGATATTTAGAAAACTTTGTATGGGAGAAGCCATAACTTTAAGATGTACTGATACATACTTATTAGGCTAAAAGTAAGTTGTTAAAGATACATCACTTATTAGAAAATACAGAAGTAATATATCTCCAGTTTCAGAGAAGAGTTCAGTAAAAGAAAAGGAAAAGTTTGGTTAAACATATAAAATAATGAAAATAGAATGAGCAGCTCATAACACATGTGATAGCAATCAGCCAATCACAAATGCATATACGTATAGTCAGTGAATTATTGCACATGCTCAGTAGGAGCTGGTGACTCAAAAAGTGTAAATATAAAAGAATGTGCACATTTTTTTTTTTTAAATGGAAGTAAATTGGAAAGTTGCTTAAAATTACTGCTCTATCTGAATCCTGAAAATTTTTAATTTGACCTGAGTGTCCCTTTAACTATTTACATAATAATGGTTAATAAAAACCTTAACCTTATTTGTAATTTAGAAATAAAAACACAACAGCTTCTTGGTTATAAAACCCGCAGGTCATGTTTACTGTGGCAACTCAAGGAACCAAACGACCAGCACAAATAAACATGGACCAGGGTGGGTGGCAATCGGGTACCAGCTAATGCGTAGTAACCCATGCTAACAAGATGAGCAGTACCAGGGATGCAGGAGAGTAAGCAGAGAGTAGCTCAATACTAGAATGGCTTAAGGAGTTCTCGGCTTCGGATCGCACAGACAGGGGAACCCCCAGACGCGCGTCTGAGGACTTCACCCCTGTCCGGAAATAGCCGTCACTCTACCTCGATCACATCCTGTCCCTTGACACTGTCCAACCGCCACAAGATCGCCCACATATTCAGGGCAACTCCCGCCGCCACCCACAACTCACACAAATAGGAGTAGGGACTGTCTCAAATTCTCAATAAACAGGTGCATGCCATAGTCTGATAAATGCACCCCTAAACCTCTGTAGAGACTCTGATCAGCTGATGTTCCTATGCTCCACAACAAAGCCTCTAAGCTCGAACATCAACATTCTAACATCCCTGTTCAGCTTTTTTCGGACCTGGAAAGCATCCCTGTTGTTGGTCGCCACATCAATCTGGGGATAATGTTAGACCACCCCATTCTGACACCAGGCATCCAAGCTTTGAACGTGCACAGGTCAGACTGGATCACTGCACTCAAATCCGGTCCAGGAATTGATCCAAGATTGTTTCTCCCCCAAGTGGAGGATCAAGATGAGGGGTTTCTCCCAATGCCTTATGGCATCCTGCAGTAATCCAGGCAAACCTGCCCAGCAAAGGCCTCTCCTCCCTAACCATCTAAGCACCACTCTAGAAGAAGAAAACCCCAGCTGCTGTCCTCCAGGTCGTGTAGACGATTGGATGGCTGCCCAGTGCACAAATGAGTGCCCCATTATCCAGACACAAGGACCTGCAAAAGATAAGTGTTAAATTCACACCAAAACAAGAAAACATCACAACATAAACACACTGTGAGGGTGCTAGGAATCAGACTGAGACGAAAAGTGCAAAAATAATCACACCTTTATTAATAGCAAAAAATTATAAAATATCCACAAGTCAAAAAACAAGCCAGGAATCAAAACCAGAGCTGTTAGTCAGACGAGCCGAGTCAGGATCCAAAGCGAGTAGTCAGACGAGCCAGAATCAGGAACAAGGAGAACAGCAGAGTCGGGAACAAGCCAGGGATCAGGAACCAGGAGGGATGTCAGACAGCTAGGTAATACACAGGAGCTCTCACAAACAAGTCGGAGACAATTCAAGGGCAAAAAACTAAAAAATGGGAGAGCGCTAAAAGCTAGATATATCACCACACCTGTTCCAATTAATTAAAATGATTAGAGATATTTTACAAAATTCAGATCAATTTATAGTGTGAACTGTTGGTTAAAATAATAAATCATGAGGTAGTTAGCTTAGAATATTTAATAATTATGTCCACAGTGTAAAATAAATATACCATTAAAAACTTAACTATTTAATTGTCTACAAAATAATAATATAAAACCAAAATAGAAAAAGATACTCAGCAAAGGGACGTCTCCCATATAATTATATAAAATTGTATAAAATTGCCATATACCACCTATGCATATATATGATATCTTAATATGCTCCTCCCCATGTGTGTGTATGTATATATATATATATATATATATATATATATATATATATATATATATATAAGCAAATTGTAGTCACCAAGCACTCCCGTTGTTAATATAGTGCCTAGGTGCAGTGCATAAAGGTAATATACACAAAAACAGAGACCGCACTCTTAGGGCTTATTTTCACCACCACTGTGGACTTTAATCAATTAGTAACGTTTCGGGGTTTCCCCCTTTATATATATATATATATATATATATATATATATATATATATATATATATATATATATAGGGAGTACAGAATTATTAGGCAAGTTGTATTTTTGAGGATTAATTTTATTATTGAACAACAACCATGTTCTCAATGAACCCAAAAAACTCATTAATATCAAAGCTGAATAGTTTTGGAAGTAGTTTTTAGTTTGTTTTTAGTTATAGCTATTTTAGGGGGATATCTGTGTGTGCAGGTGACTATTACTGTGCATAATTATTAGGCAACTTAACAAAAAACAAATATATACCCATTTCAATTATTTATTTTTTACCAGTGAAACCAATATAACATCTCAACATTCACAAATATACATTTCTGACATTCAAAAACAAAAACAAATCAGTGACCAATATAACCACCTTTCTTTGCAAGGACACTCAAAAGCCTGCCATCCATGGATTCTGTCAGTGTTTTGATCTGTTCACCATCAACATTGCGTGCAGCAGCAACCACAGCCTCCCAGACACTGTTCAGAGAGGTGTACTGTTTTCCCTCCTTGTAAATCTCACATTTGATGATGGACCACAGGTTCTCAATGGGGTTCAGATCAGGTGAACAAGGAGGCCATGTCATTAGATTTTCTTCTTTTATACCCTTTCTTGCCAGCCACGCTGTGGAGTACTTGGACGCGTGTGATGGAGCATTGTCCTGCATGAAAATCATGTTTTTCTTGAAGGATGCAGACTTCTTCCTGTTCCACTGCTTGAAGAAGGTGTCTTCCAGAAACTGGCAGTAGGACTGGGAGTTGAGCTTGACTCCATCCTCAACCGAAAAGGCCCCACAAGCTCATCTTTGATGATACCAGCCCAAACCAGTACTCCACCTCCACCTTGCTGGCGTCTGAGTCGGACTGGAGCTCTCTGCCCTTTACCAATCCAGCCACGGGCCCATCCATCTGGCCCATCAAGACTCACTCTCATTTCATCAGTCCATAAAACCTTAGAAAAATCAGTCTTGAGATATTTCTTGGCCCAGTCTTGACGTTTCAGCTTGTGTGTCTTGTTCAGTGGTGGTCGTCTTTCAGCCTTTCTTACCTTGGCCATGTCTCTGAGTATTGCACACCTTGTGCTTTTGGGCACTCCAGTGATGTTGCAGCTCTGAAATATGGCCAAACTGGTGGCAAGTGGCATCTTGGCAGCTGCACGCTTGACTTTTCTCAGTTCATGGGCAGTTATTTTGCGCCTTGGTTTTTCCACACGCTTCTTGCGACCCTGTTGACTATTTTGAATGAAACGCTTGATTGTTCGATGATCACGCTTCAGAAGCTTTGCCATTTTAAGAGTGCTGCATCCCTCTGCAAGATATCTCACTATTTTTTACTTTTCTGAGCCTGTCAAGTCCTTCTTTTGACCCATTTTGCCAAAGGAAAGGAAGTTGCCTAATAATTATGCACACCTGATATAGGGTGTTGATGTCATTAGACCACACCCCTTCTCATTACAGAGATGCACATCACCTAATATGCTTAATTGGTAGTAGGCTTTCGAGCCTATACAGCTTGGAGTAAGACAACATGCATAAAGAGGATGATGTGGTCAAAATACTCATTTGCCTAATAATTCTGCACTCCCTGTATATATATATATATATATATATATATAGTCAATGTAGATGTTGTATTGATATTGTGGCCAAATGTATCAATGTGCCAGATGATATTATGGATTACTATACAGTCAATAAAGCACTCATATGATATTTCTTACTGCAGTTTTCCACGTTGTAAATGAGGCAGTCTTTGTGTGTGAGTAGCCAAACATCCAAACCCTTGATTTGCTGGGTTGTCGAAATATACAGATCCTGTACAGCTTAGAGGGGTCGGACTGACAAGACACTTACCCCGCTCTTCACAGGTGACTGGTGCGGACTTTCTCGCTATCCAAACCCCGTAGTTTCTGGGTTGTAGAAATGACAAGTCTTGTACAGCTTAGGGGAGCCGGAATGCCAAAACACTTACCCCGCTCTTCACAGGCAACTTGTATGATCGTGCTCGTACGCCTGTCTTACCTGCGTCTCACCAGGTCTGCGCAATGGGCAAAGTGTTTGTCCGGCTTGTAGTTCAGGAAAAAGGTAGTTACCGTATATACTCCTTGCATGTATCCGGTTTCGTCGTTATCCACAAAAAGAGTCCCGCAATTAGCGTGTATAACACGCGGGTTCAACTAGATACCTAGTATTGATAATAGCAATATTTCTTTGTTCTTGACAGGATAACAGCTAGTGCTTCTTCAACGCGTTTCACCCGTTATGTTGGGCTTTTTCAAGATAAACATCTGATCCTGGAACTTCATTTGAAAACCTGTTGCTCAAATTTCATTGGTTGAATTTTTTATTGGCTACTTTTTAAGGTGGAATTCTCTTAAAGGTGGAATCTCCATAGTTTCAGTTATAAAATGTGTTAATAGTTTTGCCACAATATATATTCGATTCAAGTATAAAGGATTTGATATAAAGATAATACAAATTCTTTAAAAAAGTGACTAATATAAAAGGTGGTAATGGCTAATAAAAAAAGGTGGTATATGAAAGGACAATATATATTTTCTTAAAAACATTATGATGTCTGTATTATTCATTCTAATGGTCTAATAATATGTCTTAATACATTTGTGACTTTTGTTACACAAATATGGATATCAATATTAACCCCTTAATGACCACAGCACTTTTCCATTTTCTGTCCGTTTGGGACCAAGGCTATTTTTACATTTTTGCGGTGTTTGTGTTTAGCTGTAATTTTCCTCTTACTCATTTACTGTACCCACACATATTATATACCGTTTTTCTCGCCATTAAATTAACTTTCTAAAAATACCATTATTTTCATCATATTTTATAATTTTTTTTATAGTAAATTATAAGATATGATGAAAATAATGGAAAAAAACACACTTTTTTTAACTTTGACCCCCAAAATCTGTTACACATCTACAACCACCAAAAAAAAAACATGCTAAATAGTTTCTAAATTTTGTCCTGAGTTTAGAAATACCTAATATTTACATGTTCTTTGCTTTTTTTGAAAGCTATAGGGCCATAAATACAAGTAGGATTTTGCTATTTCCAAACTGCTTTTTTTCAAAATTAGCGCTAGTTACATTGGAACACTAATATCTTTCAGGAATCCCTGAATATCAATTGACATGTATATATATTTTTTTAGAAGACATCCCAAAGTATTAATCTAGGCCAATTTTGGTATATTTCATGCCACCATTTCACCGCCAAATGCGATCAAATACAAAATATCGTTCACTTTTTCACAAATTTTTTCACAAACTTTCGGTTTCTCACTGAAATTATTTACAAACAGCTTGTGCAATTATGGCACAAATGGTTGTAAATGCTTCTCTGGGATCCCCTTTGTTCAGAAATAGCAGACATATATGGCTTTGGCATTGCTTTTTGGTAATTAGAAGGCCGCTAAATGCCGCTGCGCACCACACGTGTATTATGCCCAGCAGTGCAGGGGTTAATTAGGGAGCTTGTAGGGAGCTTGTATGGTTAATTTTAGCTTTAGTGTAGTGTAGTAGACAACCCAAAGTAATGATCTAGGCCCATTTTGGTATATTTCATGCCACCATTTCACCGCCAAATGCGATCAAATAAAAAAAAAAAACGTTAAATTTTTCACAATTTTAGGTTTCTCACTGAAATCATTTACAAACAGCTTGTGCAATTATGGCACAAATGGTTGTAAATGCTTCTCTGGGATCCCCTTTGTTCAGAAATAGCAGATATATATGACTTTGGCGTTGCTTTCTGGTAATTAGAAGGCCGCAAAATGCTGCTGCGCATCACACGTGTATTATGGCTAGCAGTGAAGGGGTTAATTAGGAAGTTTGTAGGGAGCTTGCAGGGTTAATTTTAGCTTTAGTGTAGAGATCAGCCTCCCACCTGACACATCAGACCCCCTGATCCCTCCCAAACAGCTCCCTTCCCTCCCCCACCCCACAATTGTCCCCGCCATCTTAAGTACTGGCAGAAAGTCTGCCAGTACTAAAATAAAAGCTTTTTGGGGGGTTTAGGTTTTTTTTAAAAAAAAAATAATAATTATTCTGCTGTATAGGACCCCCCTTAGCCTCCAACCTCCCTGATCCCCCCCAAAACAGCTTTGTAACCTTCCCTATCTGCCTTATTGGGGCCATCTTGGGTACTGGCAGCTGTCTGCCAGTACCCAGCTTACACAAAAAAGTGCTTTTTTTTCTTATTTTTTTTTTTCTGTAGTGTAGCAAGCCCCAAACCCCCCCCCCCACCAAACCCCCCCCACCACCACCACCAAAAACCCCAACCACCTCATTGATCGTTTTTTTTTAAAGTAATATTAAAATGATTGCAACTTTTTCTGTAGTGTAGCGGTTCCCACCCGCTCCCTCCCCGTGCACGCGCCCGCCCCCGCCCTCCCGTGCACGCGCGCGCGTCCGTGCGCGCCCCCGGGCATCCCCGCCCACGATCCCGCCCCCCTCCACATCTCCAGGGCCATCGATGGCCGCCACCCGCCTCCCGGTAATGCTCCCACCCACCAACGAAGGAAGCCACCGATCTCCGGTGCACAGAGGGCCACAGAGTGGCTCTCTCTGCATCGGATGGCTTCAAAAGGTTATTGCAGGATGCCTCCATATCGAGGCATCACTGCAATAACCGGAAAGCAGCTGGAAGCAAACAGGATCGCTTCCAGCTGCTTTCCACACCGAGGACGTGCAGGGTACGTCCTCAGGCATTAACTGCCTTTTTTTTGAGGACGTACCCTGCACGTCCTCGGTCGTTAAGGGGTTAAATCTAAATAAACCTCTTATGATATAATTTTTAATTTTTTCAAAAACCCAATCTCTTACAGTAGCACCAAAATTATATTGTCAGTTCTATCTATTGAAAAATAATTTTTTTTAAAATTATATTTTTTTTCTTCTATATTAGAATCCAATGTTGATACTATATAAAAATTGATCAAGTCAATGTGATATAAAAAGGTTACCGGTAATTATAGCAAAAAATTATTTATGGGATATTTATATTCCCAAAAAGGGGGACAGATCCATTTCTGAATTTAACCATTTTTGATAAAGGGTATCTAATTTATATATTATTTCGGATTCTTTTCTTAAAAGTTTGTCTTCAAAATTACCCCCTCTTCAATTCCCTTTAACTGTGTGCATATACCCCAAAATTTAAAATGTTTTAAACTGTTGCCATGTACCTCTCTGAAGTGTTTATATATAAATGTGTGTCAAGGTTACCTTTCTCTATATTACAGAGATGCTCTCTGATTCGGTCCCTCAACATCCTGGTGGTCTCTCCAACATAAAATAAATTACATGAGCACTGTATTAAATATACAATCTCTTTTTGGGAACATCTAATAATATCTATAATTATAAAATTTTCTCCAGTCCTTGGGATATATATGTCAGGTTAGGAAAAGTCCAGAAAAAGACCCAAATGCTAGGGCGAACTTAACAACACCCTTGCACTCTGAGTTTAATCCAGGACATGACCCCACAACAACCTCTAAAAAACAATGTACTCACGATATGGAGCAGGGTTAGTCTGAGTCCAAAGTAATTCAAGATATCAGCCAAATAGACTTCTGAGTAAGGAACTGGTTTCAGGAAAAGTCTTCCACAGAATCAGAAGAGCAGGGATAGTCCACGTATACTCAGACAGAGGAAGGGTAAACAAGAAACAGTTAATAATGCAGGAGTAGGTAACTTGTTATCAGGCAGTTTGAGGGTTAATACTGTGTAGTCAGTCCTTGAAGAGTTTGGCAACAGGTTATCAGGCAGTTTGTAGGTTTATACTGAATAGTCAGTACATGCAGAGTTAGTTAACAGGATAACAGGTAGTTTGAGGGTTAATACAGATTAATCAGTACTTGCAGAGATTGGCAACAGGTTGTCATGCAGTTTGAGAGTTTCACAGAATAGACAGTTCTTGCAATGTTTGGCAACAGGATATCAAGTAGTTTGAAGGTTTACACTTAATAAACAGTATTTGCAGAGTTTGGCAACAGGTAAACATGCA